>NC_133422.1:61960833-62263750 GCF_049350105.2 Macaca mulatta
ATATGCACACACACACACAAAGGAATACTATTCAGCCATAAAAAGAATAAAGTCATGTCTTTTGCAGCAACATAGATGGAACTGTAGGCCATTATCTTAAGTGAAACAACTCAGAAACAGAAAGTCTAGTACTGCATGTTCTTGCTTATAAGTGGAAGCTAAATAATATGTACCCATGGGAATAGAGTGTATAATGATGGATATTGCAGACTATGAAGGGTAGTTGGGGGACAGAAGAGAATGGGGGCTGAGAAATTACTTAATGAGTATAATGTACATTATTCAGGTCATGTGAGATGGTTTGTTTGTGACCCCATCCAAACCTCATCTTGAATTGTAAATTGCACAATTCCCACGTGTCATGGGAAGAACCCAGTAGGAGGTGGTTGAATTATGGGCGGGGGGGTCTTTCCTGCATTGTTCTCATGATGATGAGTCTCAGAAGATCTGATGGTTTAAAAAAAATGGAAGTTTCCCTGAACAAGCTCTCTTTTTGCCTGCTGCCATCCACATAAGAGGTGACTTGCTCCTTTTTGTATTCTGTGATGATTGCGAGGCCTCCCCAGCCATGTAGAACTGTAAGTGTAACTAAACTTCTTTCTTTTGTAAATTGTCCAGTCTTGGGTATGTCTTCATAAGCAGCATGAAAACAGACCAATATCGTAAATTGGTACTGGGAATGGGACCTTGCTGAAAAGATACCTGAAAATGTGGAAGTGACTTTGGAAGTGGGTAACAGACAGAGGTTAGGACAGTTTGGAGGGCTCAGAAGAAGACAGGAAAATATGCGGATGTTTGGAACTTCCTAGAGATTTGTTGAATGGCTTTGCCCAAAATCTTCACAGAGATATGGACTGAGGTGGTCTCAGATGGAAATGAGGAACTGTTTGGCAACTGCAGCAAAGATGACTCTTGTTACGTTTTAGTAAAGAGACTGGCAGCATTTTGCCCCTGCCCTAGAGATTTGTGGAACTTTGAAGTTGAGAGAGATGATTTAGGGGATCTGGTAGTAGAAATTTCTAAGCAGCAAAGCATTCAGGGGGTGGCTTTGGTGCTATTAAGAGCATTCAGTTTTAAAAGAGAAACAGAGCATAAAAGTTTGGAAAATTTGCAGCCTGACAATGCCATAGAAAGGAAAACCTCGTTTTCTGTGGAGAAATTCAAGCCAGCTCCAGAAATTTACATAAGTAACAGGGAGCCTTATGTTAATCCCCAAGACAATGGGGAAAACACCTCTAGCATATATATCAGAGGTCTTCACATCACGCCTGGAGGCCTAGGAGAAAATGGTTATGTGGGCCAGTTCCAGGTTCCCTGCGCTGTATGCAGCCTAGGCATTTGGTACCCTGTGCCCCAATCACTTCAGCTATGGCTGAAAGGGGCCAACATAGAGCTCAAGCCATGGCTAGGCAATCTAAAATCCACATTCTTACCCACTACTGGATGGAAAAAAAAATGATAAGATTCCCATGTTTGGCATTAATATGTACTATGTCACCAACTTTTGATAGGGTCTCAAAAATATTATCAAGCCAAAGAAAGATAAAAGCATTAAAAAAATTATAAAAGTTCACTTTCTCTCCTATCTTAGCAGTCCATTTACTTTATTAATTTTGAGGCACTAAATCACACAACTGATTATAATAAATGCATCATGGCCAAATTTAAGTGATTAGGATATAGAAAAGTATATATTCCTTCTCTATCGAGGTGTCTATGATTAAATTTCTTGGATTTTCATAAAGGATATTTATAGTTGTCAAAAACTCAGCTCAAATTTTAATAAGCTCCTATTTCTCGGAGTTAAAAAGTAAAATATTCCTACATTATTTGGCTTCATATAACTTCTGCAACACTTGATGTGTAGTTAATGCCCTTTCATCTCTATAAATAATGACAATATTTGGTAGTTTCATTTATCAAAGACAGAAAATTGACCACAAATTTTAAAAATGTCTAGCAGCAAGTGGCATGTAGTTTTGATGATGAATGGAATAATTTCTCCATGGCTACAAATTGAAATAAAAGTTGATAGAATAGTAAAGCATTAGGCTTTACATATATTTGAGAGATTGGTTTATAGATAATAAAGTTGAAATTCAAATAATTTAAGTGGTTCATGTTAAATCACACAGATGGTGATTGTCAGAGTAAGTACTACAACACAAGTCTCTATACTAGGTATTAAGACAGCCATCAAATGTTGACGGAGCACAGGCTAAGTGTCAGGGTCTGCCCACAATTGTGAGTATGAAGTGATGAGACAATTTATCTTTCTCTATACTATACAATGTTTTGGGCAGATATAGGTGGTTCACTGTAGAAATAATTATTAGTTGATTGACTCTCTATCCTATGCAAACAAAGTAAGAAAATGACTGGTTTAAAAATATATAGTAGTTAAGATGCAGCACTAGTCTACACACTTAGATTCTGTCTCCATTTTTTGCTAAAAGAGCTTGATCCTCTACTGATTGCTGCTGATGTTCTTGTACCACTTGTAACATTTTAACCAGGGAAGAGCTAAGTTAGTGCAACTGAAAAAGAGAAAATACGTGAAGTTGTATTCCACATCATCACCACTTCAAACTCTGAACTTTTATCCTTCAACCAGGTTGGACAAAGTCTCAATATGTGAGATCATCTGGGTTTCGAAGGGTAGGAGGCAACCACTTTTTTTTTTTCTTTCTTGAGAAATGTTAAAATTTCACTCAATCTCAAATCACTGTGCGTAAATGTGCATGTGTAATTTTCATGATAAAAATTACGTAGAAAAATGCTTAGTATCAAAGACAGGGAAAACAAAAAGAAGTTAATAAGCTTTTGTTTATTGTTGGAGAGACCTGCATTTACTACTTGCAGAATAGTTCTTTATATTTGTAACTGGAAACTTTTAATATAAACATTGAGCAGTTAAGTTTTTAAGTTATTCGGTGCACAAGGTAAAATTGACTTAAAATTTGTTTTTATATGAAGAAGTGTTGAGAGGATGAATGTGGTGGCTCACACCTGTAATCTCAGCACTTTGGGAGGCTGAGACAGGTGAATTGCTTGAAAGGAGTTTGAGTCCAGACTAGGTAACATGGCAAAACCCCATCTTCATAAAAAATACAAAAAATTAGCTAGGCGTGGTGGTGCACATATCTAGCCCCAGCTTCCAGAGAGGCTTAGGTGAGAGGACCACTGAAGCCAGGGAGGTTGAGTCTGCAGTGAGCTGTGAGTGTGCCACTGCACTCCAGCCTGAACCAGAGTGAGACACTGTTTCAAAACAAAAGGAGGTGATGAGGTATAGGGAACAAAACATATAAGAATTCAGGACAGTCATATTTAATTGAGGAAATGTGGGGCAATGATTATCACTTCTTCATTCTTATGCTCTCTCTGCTTTAAAAACAAAGGTATTTGAACACCCACACAATCCTTATTTCAGCTCAAGTTTCTTCTTTCAATGTTTCATCAGAAAATAACAGCTATCCTCTTTTTCCAGAACATTAATTTATCATGTGTACTTAAATTCTAAATTATGCTACTGTATATTTTTTAAAATTAAGTTGTAAATTTATTTTGCATGACTACCAATGGGAGGAGCAGAAGTTCTACTCTTAGTTGTAGCAGAACACACAGGTAAGACTATAAATTAACAACCATTTGATGTTTAAACACAAGTTGGATTTAACATTCTTGACATGATTTAGTTGCTAATAACCCAGCACTAGAGTGACTTATTGGGTTCCAGAGCTAAAAATGTTTCCATAGGCTGCCCATCTGTTGCTTAATTTTAATTATGTCTATATATTTAAATAGATGATAATCAGCTCTTGTACTAAAAGTGAGAGCAAGTTTTATACTTTGAGTTTTATCAAAGTAAGTTTAAAGTTAGTAGAATATGGCCTATATAAGAAACTATGATGTTATCTGATGGTCCTCAATCATTCATTGTCATGTAACAACTTTTATTAAAATCAATTGAATAAAATAGCAGTGTAAATTTATTTTAAAATCTGAAATTCAATAACGATTTGAAGGTAATATTTTTTTTAATTTTGGGCAGAAAATTAATGGTCCCTCTGTATATCCCAGAGGTCACACATTTATAAACCCTGCGTACACCAGCAGTAAACCATAGCAATGACATACATCTGAAATACTAAAATAGTTATGAAATGAAATGCCAATTATCCTCAATGTTTGAAAGAAAGAAAGAACTGTGTTCTAATTTTTCTCACACAAAAATTTAATTTTGACTAGCTCATTAATTTGCATTTTAGATAGATTTGTTGAGCATGGACTGAGGCAAGGCCAGTCAGTTGGGCAGCTGCTTGGGATATCCAAACTAAAGAGCAATTGAGATATATATGTCAGTTAACTCAACTTTCCATGCAGGTTGTTTTCCATGCACTGTGACATGGAAGTTGTTCCTACTCCCAAGTATTATACAACCAATTATATCTGATGAGACAAAAGAGTATGAAAGCACCCTTCATGGGCACAGAAGTCATCTACACTAAGAAAAATGTTGAAAGTCATTGAAGAATATGGAATATAAAGGATAAGCAAATTTTATTACCAGTTGTGTTCTTGCCTAGTATATGGATTAGGATCTGAAAAATTTATTCTATTTTTTTATATACAAATCAAATAGAAAATAAACAATGTTTTAGATTTTAAATAACTCTATGATGTTTTTTAAATTATATGTAGAAAATTGTCTCAAATAGTATCCTTAATATGCAAGATGTTCAAGGAGACAAAATTTCACTCTTCTTTTTTTAGTCAAATTATGCAATTTCTTATTATGTTTGTGCTTATATTTTCTGGAGTTTAGAGACTAGAATTCATGTAATAAAAGAATAAAATTTGGCCGGGTGTGGTGGCTCATACCTGTAATCCCAGCACTTTGGGAGGCGGAGGTGGGTGGGTCACTTGAGGTCAGAAGTTTGCGACCAGCCTGGCCAACATGGTAAAACCGTATCTCTACTAAAAATACAAATACTAGCCAGGTTTGGTGGCAGATGCCTGTAATCCCAGCTACTCAGGAGGCTGAGGCAGGAGAATCACTTGAACCCAGGAGGTGGAGGTTGCAGTGAGCTGAGATCACGCTACTGCACTCCAGCCTGGGTGACAGAGTGAGACTCCATCTCAAAAAAAGAATAAAATTTGAATACTCATCATTATGTTGTTCAAATGCCATTATATGTGTACACACACACACACACATACACACACACACACACACACCCCTGAAAACTTACTGAACCAATTGAGTTCAGATTTAGTAAGTGATGGTTTGAACAATTTGGGTGCTTGCTTAGGTTACTGGTATGGTTAGATTTCTAGGCAGTGGGGCACAAAGCAGACAAAATATGAAATTTGAACAGAAACAGGAATTTAGGAAATAGGGCTGATTTCTCAGCATATCTTGGTTGGAATAAAAAAAAACCTGGATACTAAGTTTTAGAGAGAGTGCATGCTTTGGAAAACAGAGGAAATTTTCAGGAATACCTTATAAAGAATGTAAAAGCACTTAACAGATAGGTGTGGAACTACAAAGCCTAGAGTTAGTTAAAGCTCTAAATGACAATATTGAAAGGGACAACTTCAGGAAAATGCTTAATCAGACTGGGGGAGGTAAAAACTGAATGAACTGGATTATAGATTTCAGCTTCAACATGTCAAGAGCTTGAAACGCATCACTCCTGTACTTACAATAAAGAGTTGGACAAACTGAAAGCACAATTACTTATTAAGACCTTTTAGAAAACTGAGTCACAGGGAAATGGCTATGCTGAAATCTAGAGAGTCAGGATCATCCAGAGAGACAGCCAAGATCTGCTTAACTGCAGCAGAAGTCACTGGAGCCATCAACTGACAGGAACATATACAAGGTACATTTGATAAAGCTGAAGGTTGAATTTTGATTAGCATAAATTGAGAAACTATTTGGAGGTTGCAATCCTAGTGGAACCCCCAAACATCCACATACTTCACTCAGAATTCCATCAGATATTAATGGAGAATAAATGCAAAAGATCTCTTCATAACTCTGGCAGGATGAGATAAAGCATAATCATTGTGAAATACAACCAGAGGCTTCTCCACTAAAAGATATACTCTGCCCTTGAGAAGACTGTAAGACCCTTATCCTACATGGGAGAATTATATTTCTCCCATTCCAGCTCCTCTATCTTGGCTGTCTCATATGAAGACAAAACAGAAAAAATCCAAACTCAACTGGGGTCATGGTTTCAAGGAAATAGATGGGAAGGTAACAACCGAGTGGAGTAGAGCTTGGAGCAAGGCAGCTATACCACTGAAGAAATGGTAAAATTACTGCCAAAGGAAGAATCAGTGAGCCTAGAAATAGATCAAGAAACTTGGCAATCTGAAATATAAAGAGAAAAAAGGATGAAAAATGAAAGAAAAATAAAGAAAAGAATATATATAACGGGGGGGGGGGAAGATGTAGCACACACACATTTAGAATGCCAGAAGGAGAAGAAAGAAAGAAAAAAAAAAAAGAACAGAAAAAGTCATTTAAATAATAATGGTTGAGACTTTTCCAAAATTAATGACATACTCAGAACCACAGATCCAGGATGTACAGGAAACATTGATAATTACCTAAATACTTCTCCTCTAAAGACTCCAATACAAATAACTTATTCCTATTATATTCAAACTGAAAAAAAATGCAATGAGGGAGAAGTCTGGAAAAAGCCAGAGACAAAAATGTCTATAAAGCAACAAGGATAAGAATCAAAGCAAACTTTCTGTTACAAAATATGTAAGCAAAAAATGTGAAGTGAAACATTTAAAATGTTGAAACAAAACAAAAATGAAAAACACGAAACACCAATGTGGATTTCTATATCCAGAAAATATATCCTTCAGTATGAAGAAATAAAACATTCTTTAAAAAAACCCAAAAAACAGAGAATTCATCATCAGCAAATATATTCTAAAAGAAATGTTAAAAGTAGTTCTTCAGGCAGAAGAAAAACGCCAGGTTAGAAGCTTTTATGTGCATAAAGAAAGGAAGAATTTTAGAGAAAGAATAAATGGTGATAAAATAAAATCTTATATTTCTTATTCTTATTTGATCTAAACGATAGGTGTTTGTTCAAAATAATAATAGTGGCAATGTATGGGATAAATATAAACTATTGATAAGTGGTATTAATGACAATCAGTTAATGATAATATCACCAGGGGTGGGAGAAAGCAATTGCGAATATTCCATTATTTAAAGGCGAATTTTGATTAGTTAAAAAGTGTATTATGTGCTGTAGGTATATCTCTATTTTTTAAATAAAAAAGTATAAATGAGAAAATGTAAAATGGAATCATATAAAATATTCAGTTAAAACAAGATAAGGCAGAAAAAGCGGCAAAAATAAGTAAGAAAAATGCATTGAAATCAAACAATTACAAACATGGTAGATATTAATCCGACTATATCAACAATTACTTTAAACATGACTTGTCCAAATATACCAATTAAAAACATAGATGATCGGAATGGTTAAAAACCAAAACAAGACTCACCTATATGTTGTCTATGAGAAACCCTATTTAACGAAAAACACTGATTGTTTGGTTCAAAAAAAGAGATGGGGAGAAAAATATACCATGCAAGCATCAGTCTAAAGAAAGCCCCAAACATTATTAATTTCAGACAAAGCAGATTTCAGAATCAAGGAACTGCTGAAGAATAAAGAGAGACACAGTTACAAGGAAGTCAATTTCCCAGTAAGAAATAACAATATCATACATGGATACACTTAACTAGAGAGACAAAATAAGGACAAAATGGGCAGACTGAAAGGTAAGTAGGCAAATGCACTATTATAGTTGAAGACTTAATTATTTCTTGGTCAGTAATTTAGAGATCAGACAGGAAAAAATTCAGTGAGGATATAGATGACCTGAACAGCACACCAAACAACCTGATCTATTTATTAATTATACAATACGCCAACCAACCACAATACCATACACATTTTTTCTCAAGTTCAAATGAAGAACTCAGAAAAATAAACCACACTCTGGGTTATAAAACACATCTCAAAACATTTAAAATAATAGTAATCACATAAAGCATGTTCTTAGACAAAAATGAAACTAAATTAGAAATCAATACTATCAAATATATTTAGAAATCAAACAGCACACTTCTAAATGGCACATGGTTCAAATGAAAAGTCTCAGGAAACATTTTAGAATATTTTGAAATAAATAATATTGAAAATATATCATAAAAAATGAGTAGGATTAAATGAAAGTAGTGTTTGGAGGAAGAGTTTTAGCATTTAATATATGTATTAGAGAAGCAGAAAGAACTAAAACGAATAATATATACGCCACTTTAGGAAACTAAAGAAAAACAATGTAAGCCTAAAGCAAACAGAAGAAAATAAATAATAAAATCAAATAAACAAAATTGAAAACAATAGGAAAATCAAAGAAACTAAATGTTAGTTATTTGGAAAAAAAAATCAATGAAAATATAAAGCTCTATCCAATCTAACAACAACAAAAAGACAGAAATCACACAGCAGGGTTATCACTACTGATTCCATGGATATTAAAATGTTAAGAAAATAATACTATAAACAACTCTATGCCCATAAATTAGGTAACTTGGATAAAAATAGACAAACTCTTTGAAAGACACAAACTATAAAAATTATAAAATTATATGTAGATAACTTGCATATCCCTAAACCTATTAAAATGAAACAATAATTTAAAACCTTCCAATAAACAAAGCACTAGGTTCAGAGGTTTTCACTTAGCCTTTCATAAGCATTTCACAAAGTCCAGAAAATAGACATAGTGGGAACATTTCATAACACCTTCTGTGAGTCCTGCATTATCCTAAAATCAAAATCAGATGAAGGCATTACAAGAAAGGAAATCTACAGACTAATATCTTTCATGAACATCAATGTAAAAATCTTCTACAAAACATCAGGAAATTATATGCAGCAATGTATACAAAGAATTATACCCACAACCAATTTAAATTTACTCTGGTCATGCCAGGCTAGTTAAACATTCAAAAATCAACCAGTGAAATTTATAATACCAGCATGCTGAAGACAAATCATATGATCACGTAAATTTATTCAGAAAAAGCCTCAAACAAAATCCATCACCCATTCATAACAAAAACTATCAGCAAATTGAGAATAGAGGGACCTTCCTCAACTTGAAAAACATCTGTAAGACTTGCAGCTAATATAATACTTGATGTGGAGAGACTTGATGGTTTCTCCCTAAAATCACCACAAAGACAAATATGTTGTGACAATAATACCTATTTAATATTGTATTAGAAGTCCTAGCTAGTGAAATAAGATGAGAGAGAGAGAGAGAGAGAGAGAGAGAGAGAGAGAGAGAAAGAGAAAGAAAGAGAGAGAAAGAAAGAGAGAGAGAAAGAAAGAAAGAAAGAAAGAAAGAGAAAGAAAGAAAGAAAGAAAGGAAGGAAAGAAGGAAAGGAAAGGAAAGAAAGAAAGAAAGAAAGAAAGAAAGAAAGAAAGAAAGAAAGAAAGAAAGAAAGAAAGAAAGAAAGAAAGAAAGAAAGAAAGAAAGGAAGAAAGAAAGAAAGAAAGAAAGAAAGAAAGAAAGAGAAAGAAAGAAAGAAAGAAAGAGAAAGAAGGAAGGAAGGAGAAAGAAGAAAGAAAATGCATAAAGATTGGGAAAAAAGAGAAAAAAATGTGCTTTTTTTTTCTTTGGAGATAACATGAATATGTCTAAAATCCAAAATAATCTATAAAAGTGCTCTAGAAACTGATAATTGAATGTAGCAATGCTGCAGGATTCAAGGTTAATAGAGTAAAATCAGTTGCTTTCCTTTACACCAGCAATGAAATACTAGAATTTAAAATTTAAAAAAATTATAATAGCACAAAAAATACCTACATATAAATCTAGCAAAATATGTTCAGGATTCATATGTGAAAATATACAAAACAGTGATGAAAGAAATCAAAGACATTCTACATAAATGGATAGATATTCCATATTCATGGATAGGAAGAATAAATAGTGGTAAGAGCTAAGTTTTTCCCAACTTGGTCTATAAATTCAACACAATTTCAATCAAATCCTACCAAGATATTTTGTAGATATTGACAGACTGATTCTAAAGTTTATGTGGAAAGGAAAAAGACCTAGGACAGGCAACATAATACCAAATAAGAAGAACAAATTTAGAAGAGTTACATTACCCCATTTTTAACACATTTTAAAATTAATCAAGACAGTGAGATATTGGCAAAATAATATATATATGGATCAATAAAACAATAAGGATTCCATAAGTAGACCCACATAAATATTGTCAATGGGTTTTTGGCAAAGCAAAAAGCTGATTAAATGGAGAAATTAAATCTGGACACAGGCCTATGCTTTTCACATATATTCATTCAAAACAGATCATATATCTCAATGTAAAATGGAAAACTATATAACTTCCAATAGAAAGCATAGGAAAAAATCTAAGTTATTTTGAGTTTGGCAATGAGTTTTTAGAGACAACACCAAAAGTATGATGCGTGAAAGCAAACAACAAAGTCAAGTTGAATTCTTAAAAATTAAATCTTCTACTCTGTGAAAGACACAACAGCATCTTTACATTCTCTTGAAAAAATCTAATGTAAGATGCTACATACATTTTTACATATGGGAACTCTGGATTATCTTTGATTATTTTTCTTTAAATCTAAAACTGAAACATCTATTAAAAACACCTAACTGACAAAAGCTATGAAATGAACTTTAATGTCATAGTATATTCTCTTAACAAAGAGAATATAAATTGAGCTACTGATTTGGAGAAAATATTTGCAAAACAGATCTCTGATAAGGAGTTGTATCCAAAATGTAAAAAGGGACATGTAAAACTGAACAAAGGGTAAATAACTTCACACAAAAAATGGCAAATGTACTGATCAAACTAAGGAGACATACAGGTGGCAAATACGCATATGAAATGATATCATCACTTGTCATTAGAGAACTGCAAATTAAAAAAAAAAAAAAACAATTAGAAACTACTACATACCTGCTAGAAAGACTAACATCCAAATCTTAACATCATCACATGCTAGTGAGGATGTAGAGCAATAAAAATTCTCATTCATTGCTGATAGAAATGTAAAATGCTAAGCCACATTGGAAGACAAGGTAACAACTTATTACAATATTAATCATAGTCTTCTCATACAATCCCACAAATATGCTCTTATTTATCGAATTCACTTGAAAACTTCCAACCACACACAAAATCTGAATGGGAACATTTATTACAGCTCTATTCATAATTGCCCAATGTATAAGCAATTTAGACATCCTTCAATAGGTGAATGAATAAACAAACTGAAGTATATCCACACAGTGGAATATTAATAAATATTACCCAGTGATAAAAGGTACAAATATATGATTTAATTCATGCAAAGGTATAAATTAGTTTATGGTATATTAAACCACCCAAAGACATAAAAGAATCTTAAATGCATATTGCTAAGTAAAACAAACAAACAAACAAAAGATCCAGTCTGGAAAAGATGTATTTAGTATCATTCCATTTGTATGACATTTTGAAAGAGGCAAAGCTATATAACCAGTAAACAGATCAGTAACTGACAGGGGTTTGTGTGGGAGGGAGGTTAAATAGTTAAAGCCCAGGACATTTCTAAGAGCCTGGAAACTCTTCTATGTGATACTATAATGGTGAATAAATGACCGCATGACTTTGTCAAAGCCCATAAAATTTTGGAGCACAAAGAGTGAACTTTGCCGAATGCAAATTTTGGAAATTTATTTAGAAATTCAGTGGATCTCTATATGGAACAGTGAATAAGACAAGAACATGTATGTAAAATGAAACTATATTGCAAATGTATGGAATAGCTTTACTAAAGAAGGTGGGTGAAAAGTTGCTGACCTAAGTAATTTTGGAAATTGCTAAACTTGTTTCCCATGGGAATAGAGGTTAATAATTCTGAAGCCACTATAACTGTATAATGGAATTGAAAAAGTTGCTGGGCATGTGGCTCACGCCTATAATCCCAGAACTTTAGGAGGCCAAGTCAGGCAGATCACCTGAGGTCAGGAGTATGAGACCACACTGGCCAACATGGTGAAACCCCATGGCTACTAAAATACAAATAGCCGGTCACGGTGGCAGGTGTCTGTAATCCCAGCTACTCAGGAGGCTGATGCAGGAGAATCACTAGAACCGGGGAGGCGGAAGTTGCAGAGAGCCTAGAGCATGCCACTGCACTCCAGCCTGGGCAACAGGTGGGACTCCATCTCAAAAAAAGAAAATCAATAAATCTATACACATATAATAAATTATCCTGCTCTATCAGCTGAGAGGGCTTAGAGGTGTGATACATCAGTAATATCAAGCATACCTAGCACCCAGATGTTGCTTTTTAATGCCAATCTCTAATGAAAGGAACCAGAGCTCCCTGGAGACAGGACAAATTCTAGGTCTGGGGCAGAAAATATACAAGAAGAGACTGAAGCATTTTCTTGCACCAGAAAATAATATCTATGAGACTATACTAGTAATTAATTAGTTATTGAATAAATAAATGGGAGAGAATAGACAAATCTCCCATGTAGAAGAATGTCAAAATTTTTATAGATACTCTTCCCTAAGATGGTAGAGGATAACTTCCCACTTGTAAGGTGTGGCCTTTGGGTTGTGACTTCTTTCCAAAGATTACAGTATGGAAAGAGCAATAAAATGTAACTTTATGGTAGAGAAACCTCACAAGCACGACCTCAGCCGAGTGATTAAGGTCAGCATTAATAGTATATGCACCCTTGATTGCTGTGATAAAAGGGCACTTACCTCTGTGATCTTCTTCCGCAAAACACATAATTCAAGTCCAATCATGAGAAACATATCAGAAAAACTCAAATTGAGAACCATTCTACAAAATATCAAAACTGTCAGTCATCTAAAACAAGTTTGAGAAACTGTCATAGTCAAGAGTAGCCTAAGGAAACAAGATGACTAAATGAACATGAAGTAAAAACTACAGAAATATGAAGAAAGTATGCACTTTAACAGTAACAATGTACTAATATTGATTCATTAATTGTGACAAATATGCCATACTAATGTAAGATAAAATGTGTATTAATGTGTATGGAAACTCTGTATTACCTTTGATTTTTTTTTTCTGTAAAACTATTCAAAATGAAATGCCTATTGAGAAAACCCAACCAACCAACCAACAAAATAATATAAAATTAACTAACTTTAATGTCATATAGACCTGGGTTCTATCTCTTAATCCAGGCTATATTTTCTTGTTCTGGAAATAGAAATCATAATATATCATATGCTTCAAGGATTTACTAGTATATCCTTTTAAAATTTTCTTGCACATATAATTATTAATAAATATTAATTATCTTTGCCTTTTTAATTTTCATGATTAAATGTAATTGAAATTAATGAAATCTAAACCACTCATAAAAATTGATACATGAACTGCTTAACCTACATTGCTTTACTCTTCCTACAAATTAAGTTATCATTTCTGCAGCGCATTCATTTTGTTAGGTCTACCCTTAAAAGTAGGATGAACACCTCTGAATTATTTATGAAAGGCACAACATATCCATAACTGCATTAAGATGTGTTTGTTCTCTGAATCCCTTTAGTGACAGAATCATAGCCTCTTATTCTTAAGAAATAAAGTTCTATGGAAAGCAACTGGTAGGAAATATTCCAGAATGAGGAACAATGAAGACTAATGATTTGGCAGATGGGAAGTCAACAAAAGAAAAAGTCACCAATTTAACCTTTTTTCAAATAGAGTAGTGTAGGGGACTAGTCTTAGAATGGAGAAATGCAATGAAAACTGTGGTCTTGTATTCCCTAATAGTGTATTGAATAACCACCAAGTTTTCAGAAATGTGCTAGAAAGTTTGCATGCACTCTACCACAATTTGAGTTGAAATTTACGTTCATAGACACTTCTCAAAAGAAGACACACGTGCAGCCAACAAGCATATGAAAAAAAGCCCAATATTGCTGACCATTAGAGGAATGCAAATCAAAACCACAATGAAATACCATCTGACACCAGTCAGAATGACTGTTTTTAAAAAGTCAAAAAATAATAGATGCTAGTGAGGTTGTGGAGAAAAAGCAACACTTATACATACTCTTGGTAGTAGTGTAAATAAGTTTAATTATTGTGAAAAGCAGAATGGTGATACCTCAAAGAGCTAAAAATAGAACTACCATTTGACCCTGCAATCCCATTACTGGGTATATAGCCAGAAGAATATAGATAATTCTTCCATAAAGGCACATACACACGAATGTTTATTGCAGCACTATTCACAATAACAAAGACACAGAATTGTCCTAAGTGCACATCAATGACAGATTAGATAAAGAAAATGTGGTACATATACAGCACAGAATACTATTCAGTCATAAAAAGGAACGAGATCATGTCTTTTGTGAGAACATGGATGGAACTGAAGGCTATTCTTCTTAGCAAATTAACACAGGAACAGAAAACCAATTACTGCATGGTCTCTCTTATAAGTGGGAGCTCCATGATAAGAACTTATGAATGCAAAGAAGAAAACGACAGACACTGGGATCTACTTAGAGGAGAAGGATGGGAGGAGGGAGAGGAACAGAAGGGATGATTGTTAGGTGCTGGGCTTGATACCCAGGTGGTGAGATAGTCTGTACAGCAAACCTCCATGACATGAGTTTACCTATGTAACAAACCTTCACATGTACCCTTGGACCTAAAGTAAAAGTAAAAATTAAAAAAAAAATTAAAAACATATAAGAAAAGAAATCTAAAGTCACAATTTGAGTTATTAACATTCTGGTCTCCCTTATTCTCACCCAAATGCTCCTCCTTCTACATTTTCTATCTCTCTGAAGATTCCACTACCCAATAAATTGCCTAAACTGGAAAACCTAGTTTCACACTTCCCCATTTCATCTCCCTCATCCACCATATCAAATGCCACAACAAATGTTCTTGGTTCTTTTTAAAAATATATCTTGCAAATCTGCATTATACTAAAGGACAGACAATACTCCATGTGGTTATTGAGTAATCAAAATGTGACCAGTGCAACTGAAAACTGAATTTTAAATTTTGCAGAGTTTTTTCTTAATAATTTAAATTGAAATGTTTGAACTGACAATCATTTTGGTTATTGGAAAACACTGAAGTACATTTGGAACAACTAGATATGTAAGTATATTTGTTAAACAGTAAGTTTTATGAAACCTAACTGTTGGTGAAATTTTTCTGATGAAACTTTAGTATTTGAATTCAGATGTAAATTTTGAATAATTTATTTTAAAATTGTACATAAGGCTGGGTGCTTTGGCTCACACCTGTAATCCTAGCACTTTAGGAGACCGAGGCAGGTGTATCATGAGGTCAGGAGTTCGATACCAGACTGGCCAATATGGTGAAACTCTGCCTCTACTAAAAATACAAAAATTAGCCAGGTGTGGTGGCACACCTGTAGTCCCAGTTATTCAGGAGGCTGAGGCAGAAGAATTGCTTGAACCTGGGAGGTGAAGGTTGCAGTGAGCCGAGATCATGCCACTGCACTCCAGCCTGGGCGACAATTTAAAAAAAAAAAAAAGAAAAAAGAAAAAAGAAAAAATTGTATGTAAAACATCTCCGTGAAAATTGTTTTACACTGATTACATGGGAAATGATTATATTTCAATTTAAATATAATATTATTAAATTAATTTCACTTATTTCTTTACCCTTTTTTAGTGTAGCTACCAGAAAATTATCTAAACACCTCATATCATAGTTCTGTGAAATAGGGCTATTCTAAATTATTCTTATTTCCAATATACGTCCAATTCCCTGATCCAGAACATTGTTATCTTTACCCTGGGTCCCTGGATTTCCACTCTGGCCTCATACATTTTCTCTGCCTCCAGTGTCTTCCATACTTTCTGAATATCAATGCATTCTTACTCCAACATCTCTATACTTTTCCCTTCAAAGTTGAGATAATCAAACTTTTTATCTCATGGAACACTTATTCTGTAGAAGTTTCAAATATAGGCTTATTTTTTGCAGCACTCTTTTCAACATAAAAATCACATCACATTATTGATTGAAGTATTTTTTTATTTTATTATATTTTAAGTTCTAGGGTACATGTGCATAACGTGCAGGTTTGTTACATATGTATACTTGTGCCATGTTGCTGTGCTGCAGCCATCAACTCGTCAGCACCCATCAACTCGTCATTTACATCAGGTATAACTCCCAATGCAATCCCTCCCCTTCCCCCTCCCCATGATAGACCCCAGTGTGTGATGTTCCCCTTCCCGAGTCCAAGTGATCTCATTGTTCAGTTCCCACCTATGAATGAGAACATGTGGTGTTTGGTTTTCTGTTCTTGTGATAGTTTGCTGAAAATGATGGTTTCCAGCTGCATCCATGTCCCTACAAAGGACACAAACTCATCCTTTTTGATGGCTGTATAGTATTCCATGGTGTATATGTGCCACATTTTCTTAATCCAGTCTGTCACTGATGGACATATGGGTTGATTCCAAGTCTTTGCTATTGTGAATAGTGCCGCAATAAACATACATGTGCATGTGTCTTTATAGCAGCATGATTTATAATCCTTTGGGTATATCCCCAGTAATGGGATGGCTGGGTCATATGGTACTTCTAGTTCTAGATCCTTGAGGAATTGCCATACTGTTTTCCATAATGGTTGAACTAGTTTACAATCCCACCAACAGTGTAAAAGTGTTCCTATTTCTCCACATCCTCTCCAGCACCTGTTGTTTCCTGACTTTTTAGTGATTGCCATTCTAACTGGTGTGAGATGGTATCTCATTGTGGTTTTGATTTGCATTTCTCTGATGGCCAGTGATGATGAGCATTTTTTCATGTGTCTGTTGGCTGTATGAATGTCTTCTTTTGAGAAATGTCTGTTCATATCCTTTGCCCAATTTTTGATGGGGTTGTTCCTTTTTTTCTTGTAAATTTGTTTGAGTTCTTTGTAAGTTCTGGATATTAGCCCTTTGTCAGATGAGTAGATTGTAAAAATTTTCTCTCATTCTGTAGGTTGCCTGTTCACTCTGTTGGTAGTTTCTTTTGCTGTGCAGAAGCTCTTTAGTTTAATGAGATCCCATTTGTCAATTTTGGCTTTTGTTGCCGTTGCTTTTGGTGTTTTAGACATGAAGTCTTTGCCCGTGCCTATGTCTTGAATGGTATTACCTAGGTTTTCTTCTAGGATTTTTATGGTATTAGGTCTAACATTTAAGTCTCTAATCCATCTTGAATTAATTTTCGTATAAGGAGTAAGGAAAGGATCCAGTTTCAGCTTTCTACTTATGGCTAGCCAATTTTCCCAGCACCATTTATTAAATAGGGAATCCTTTCCCCATTTCTTGTTTCTCTCAGGTTTGTCAAAGATCAGATTGCTGTAGATGTGTGGTATTATTTCTGAGGACTCTGTTCTGTTCCATTGGTCTATATCTCTGTTTTGGTACCAGTACCATGCTGTTTTGGTTACTGTAGCCTTGTAGTAGAGTTTGAAGTCAGGTAGCGTGATGCCTCCAGCTGTGTTCTTTTGACTTAGGATTGTCTTGGAGATGCGGGCTCTTTTTTGGTTCCATATGAACTTTAAAGCAGTTTTTTCCAATTCTGTGAAGAAACTCATTGGTAGCTTGATGGGGATGGCATTGAATCTATAAATTACCTTGGGCAGTATGGCCATTTTCACGATATTGATTCTTCCTATCCATGAGCATGGTATGTTCTTCCATTTGTTTGTGTCCTCTTTTATTTCACTGAGCGGTGGTTTGTAGTTCTCCTTGAAGAGGTCCTTTACATCCCTTGTCAGTTGGATTCCTAGGTATTTGATTCTCTTTGAAGCAATTGTGAATGGAAGTTCATTCCTGATTTGGCTCTCTGTTTGTCTGTTACTGGTGTATAAAAATGCTTGCGATTTTTGCACATTAATTTTGTATCCTGAGACTTTGCTGAAGTTGCTTATCAGCTTAAGGAGATTTTGGGCTGAGACAATGGGGTTTTCTAAATATACAATCATGTCATCTGCAAACAGGGACAATTTGACTTCTTTTTTTCCTAACTGAATATCCTTGATTTCTTTCTCTTGCCTGATTGCCCTAGCCAGAACTTCCAACACTATGTTGAATAGGAGTGGTGAGAGAGGGCATCCCTGTCTTGTGCCAGTTTTCAAAGGGAATTTTCCAATTTTTGCCCATTCAGTATGATACTGGCTGTCGGTTTGTCATAAATAGCTCTTATTATTTTGAGATACGTTCCATCAATACAGAATTTATTGAGTGTTTTTAGCAACAAGGGCTGTTGAATTTTGTCAAAGGCCTTTTCTGCATCTATTGAGATAATCATGTGGTTCTTGTCTTTGGTTCTGTTTATATGCTGGATTATGTTTATTGATTTGCATATGTTGAACCAGCCTTGCATCCCAGGGATGAAGCCCACTTGATCATGGTGGATAAGCTTTTTGATGTGCTGCTGGATCTGGTTTGCCAGTATTTTATTGAGGATTTTTGCATCGATATTCATCTGGGATATTGGTCTAAAATTCTCTTTTTTTGTTGTGTCTCTGCCAGGCTTTGGTATCAGGATGATGTTGGCCTCATAAAATGAGTTAGGGAGGATTCCCTCTTTTTCTATTGATTGGAATAGTTTCAGAAGGAATGGTACCAGCTCCTCCTTGCACCTCTGGTAGAATTCAGCTGTGAATCCATCTGGTCCTGGAATTTTTTTTTGTTGGTAGGCTATTAATTATTGCCTCAGTTTCAGAGCCTGCTATTGGTCTTTTCGGGGATTCAGTTTCTTCCTGGTTTAGCCTTCAGAGAGTGTAAGTGTCCAGGAAATTGTCCATTTCTTCTAGATTTTCTAGTTTATTTGTGTACAGGTGTTTATAGTATTCTCTGATGGTAGTTTGTATTTCTGTGGGGTCGGTGGTGATATCCCCTTAAAATAAAAAAAAATCATTTTTTATTGCATCTATTTGATTCTTCTCTCTTTTCTTCTTTATTAGTCTTGCTAGCGGTCGATCAATTTTGTTGATCTTTTCAAAAAACCAACTCCTGGATTCATTGATTTTTTGGAGGGTTTTTTGTGTCTCTATCTCCTTCAGTTCTGCTCTGATCTTAGTTATTTCTTGCCTTCTGCTAGCTTTTGAATGTGTTTGTTCTTGCTTCTCTAGTTCTTTTAATCGTGATGTTAGAGTGTCAATTTTAGATCTTTCCTGCTTTCTCTTGTGGGCATTTAGTGCTATAAATTTCCCTCTACACACTGCTTTAAATGTGTCCCAGAGATTCTGGTATGTTGTATCTTTGTTCTCATTGGTTTCAAAGAACATCTTTATTTCTGCCTTCATTTCATTTTGTACCCAGTAGTCATTCAGGAGCAGGTTGTCAGTTTCCATGTAGTTGAGCGGTTTTGATTGAGTTTCTTAGTCCTAAGTTCTAGTTTGATTGCACTGTGGTCTGAGAGACAGTTTGTTATAATTTCTGTTCTTGTACATTTGCTGAGGAGTGCTTTACTTCCAATTATGTGATCAATTTTGGAATAAGTGTGATGTGGTGCTGAGAAGAATGTATATTCTGTTGATTTGGGGTTGAGAGTTCTGTAGATGTCTATTAGGTCTGCTTGCTGCAGAGAAGAGTTCAATTCCTGGATATCCTTGTTAACTTTCTGTCTCGTTGATCTGTCTAATGTTGACAGTGGGGTGTTGAAGTCTCCCATTATTATCATATGGGAGTCTAAGTCTCTTTGTAAGTCTCTAAGGACTTTCTTTTGAATCTGGGTGCTCCTGTATTGGGTGCACATATATTTAGGATAGTTAGCTCTTCCTGTTGAATTGATCCCTTTACCATTATGTAATGGTCTCCTCTTTCTCTTTTGATCTTTGATGGTTTAAAGTCTGTTTTATCAGAGACTAGTATTGCAACCCCTGCTTTTTTTTGTTCTTCATTTGCTTGTTAGACCTTCCTCCATCCCTTTATTTTGAGCCTATGTGTGTCTCTGCATGTGAGATGGGTCTCCTGAATACAGCACACTGATGGGTCTTGACTCTTTATCCAGTTTGCCTGTCTCTGTCTTTTAATTAGACCATTTAGTTCATTTACATTTAAGGTTAATATTGTTATGTGTGAACTTGATCCTGCCATTATGATATTAACTGGTTATTTTGCTTGTTAGTTGATGAACTAGCCTCGATGGTCTTTACATTTTGGCATGTTTTTGCAAAGGCTGGTACTGGTTGTTCCTTTCCATGTTTAGTGCTTTCTTCAGGGTCTCTTGTAAGGCAGGCCTGGTGGTGACAAAATCTCTAAGCATTTGCTTATCTGTAAAGGATTTTATGTCTCCTTCACTTGTGAAACTTAGTTTGGCTGGATATGAAATTCTGGGTTTAAAATTCTTGTCTTTAAGAATGTTGAATATTGGCCCCCACTGTCTGGCTTGTAGAGTTTCTGCCAAGAGATCTGCTGTTAGTCTGATGGGCTTCCCTTTGTGGGTAACCTGACCTTTCTCTCTGGCTGCCCTTAAGGTTTTTTCCTTCATTTCAACTTTGGTGAATCTGGTAATTATGTGTCTTGGAGTTGCTCTTCTCGAGGAGTATCTTTGTGGCGTTCTCTGTGTTTCCTGAATTTGAATGTTGGCCTGCCCTACTAGGTTGGGGAAGTTCTCCTGGATGATATCCTGAGGAGTGTTTTCCAACTTGGTTCCATTTTCCCCCTCACTTTCAGGCACCTCAATCAGATGTAGATTTGGTCTTTTCACATAATCCCATACTTCTTGCAGGCTTTGTTCATTTCTTTTTCTTCTTTTTTCTTTAGATTTCCCTTCTCGCTCCATTTCATTCATTTGATCCTCAGTTGCTGATACTCTTTCTTCCAGTTGATCGAGTCGGTTACTGAAGCTTGTGCATTTGTCATGTATTTCTCGTGTCATAGTTTTCATCTCTGTCAGTTCGTTTATGGCCTTCGCTGCATTAATTATTCTAGTTATCAATTCTTCCACTCTTTTTTCAAGATTTTTAGTTTCTTTGCACTGAGTACGTAATTCCTCCTTTGGCTCTGAGAAGTTTGATGGACTGAAGCCTTCTTCTCTCATCTCGTCAAAGTCATTCTCCGTCCAGCTTTGATCCATTGCTGGTGATGAGCTGCGTTCCTCTGCAGGGGGTGATGCGCTCTTATTTTTTGAATTTCTAGCTTTTCTGCCCTTCTTTTTCCCCATCTTTGTGGTTTTATCTGCCTCTGGTCTTTGATGATGGTGACGTACTGATGGGGTTTTGGTGTGGGTGTCCTTCCTGTTTGTTAGTTTTCTTTCTAACAGTCAGGACCCTCAGCTGTAGGTCTGTTGGAGATTGCTTGAGGTCCACTCCAGACCCTGTTTGCCTGGGTATCAGCAGCAGAGACTGCAGAAGATAGAATATTGCTGAACAGCGAGTGTATCTGTCTGATTCTTGCTTTGGAAGCTTCCTCTCAGCGGTGTACTCCCCTGTGTGAGGTGTGGGGTGTCGGTCTGCCCCTAGTGGGGCATGTCTCCCAGTTAGGCTACTCAGGGGTCAGGGACCCACTTGAGCAGGCAGTCTGTTCGTTCTCAGATCTCAACCTCCTTGTTGGGAGATCCACTGCTCTCTTCAAAGCTGTCAGACAGAATCGTTTGCATCTGCAGAGGTTTCTGCTGCCTTTTTATTGTTGTTGTTGTTGTTGTTTAGCTGTGCCCTGTCCCCAGAGGTGGAGTCTACAGAAACAGGCAGGCCTCCTTGAGCTGCTGTGAGCTCCACTCAGTTCGAGCTTCCCAGGGGCTTTGTTTACCTACTTAAGCCTCAGCAATGGAGGGCGTCCTACCTCAGCCTCGCTTCTGCCTTGCGGTTAGATCGCAGACTGCTGTGCTAGCAATGAGGGAGGCTTCGTGGGCGTGGGACCCTCCCAGCCAGGTGTGGGATATAATCTCCTGGTGTGCCCGTTTGCTAAGATCCTTGGTAAAGTGCAGTATTGGGGTGGGAGTTACCCGATTTTCCAGGTGTTGTGTGTCTCAGTTCCCCTGGCTAGGAAAAGGGATTCCCTGCCCCCTTGTGCTTCCCAGGTGAGGCGATGCCTTGCCCTGCTTCAGCTCTGGCTGGTCGGGCTGCAGCAGCTGACCAGCACCGATTGTCCGGCACTCCCTAGTGAGATGAACCCAGTACCTCAGTTGAAAATGCAGAAATCACCTCTCTTCTGTGTTGCTCGCACTGGGAGCTGGAGACTGGAGCTGTTCCTATTCGGCCATCTTGCTCCGCCCCTCATTAAAGTATTTTTTATCTGAATTCTATAACCTGATATGTTTCTCATAAGCTGGTCTCTGTTTACCTCACCAATTTCATTTCTAATCTCTGCCTTCAAAGCACATCCTATGCTCCAGTCAAATTCATCTTCTGAGTTGCATCAAATGTCCTGTGCTTTATTTTGCATATGGATCTTTCTACTTTCTGTTATTCCTTTATATATTGTTCCTAATGTAACCCCCAATATTAAAGCAATGACTAGCATAGGGTTGACATGCAAAAGACATTGAGTGAACAAATTAACTCATACATAGCTAGACTTTACTAGAAACAAACTTCCTTAGAAACTTAGTTAGAATATAAACATTTCCTGTAATAAATGATAGGTAACCTTTAAACCATTATTATTTTCAAGGATCAACAATTGTATTAAACATCTTTAAAATTACCAATTGTGATTCTAAGCAATTTCACCAAAATCAAACTGCTGAACTTTTCTCTCGTAATATACCTTAATTTTAAACTTTCTATTGTTACTTTGAAAACTACTCATAGTATGACCTGGAATATGTTCCAAATATCTCAACAGTTTGCTTTCAGATCCAGGGGTAAAACAAAAATTGACTTCAGAGCAAATTAGCAGTTTTTCTCATCCATTCTCATCAAAGAAAGTGTGGGAGGATCGCAGGCCCTCTGAGAGCATATATTATAGCTCATTATGCAAAGAAAAAAAGGTAAAAATGAGTCCAGGAACAATTAATATGTAAAGTTAGTATTCTACAATACAGTATTACCAGTACCATATGTGGATTTTTTTTTTAAAGAAGAGGCATATTAAAAAATCAAAATGTGCTTCACATACATTATTAGTAGAATTTTTGTTGTTATATCATTTACATGAGTCAAGTTTCTATAATCAGTTCCTAGGAATATGAGTGGAGATGTTTTTTCCCCACTTTTCTGGGTTCTTCAGGGTCTAAAAGGTAATAAAAGATAAGAGGTAGCATTAAAGAGGTTAATTATGTTGCAGGTGAGAATACCAAGATTTAAAGTCAATGAATGTAGAAGCTGAAAGATAAAAACAGCTTCAAGATTCCTTTCATCAGTATTTTACCACTCCAGTTGCTCAACAATGTAGAATAATATAATTATAAAGTAATAGAATAAAAAAAATATTTCAGGTCACCTAGCACAATTTCCAACCTAATGGAATAGCCTCTCTACAATGGCAGAAAATGTTTTTTCCTCTGCTTTTGAGTTTTTTTCAGTAATAAGGCACTTAATAAAAAGCACACAGTTTTGTTTAGGGCAATTCTAATGGTCAGAAGTTAGACATTGTTCTACTAAAAGTGAACCTAACACATCTAATCTCTTCTATAAGATAGTTTTTAAAAAACAATTCAAAAATGCTTATACCACTCCATCTACAAATCTGTATCCAGTCAAGTTTCCTACTTATTTCTAGGATTTTCCAAAATACCTACTTTTCAGAATTTTATAATGTTGGCAGTTGTTTTCTGCAAACCCTTCAGTTTTGGTATAATTATTATATATAGTATCCAAGCATCTACTCATCTTGTATATTAGTGGACACTTGCATTCTTTGATCTAAGTATTATAAATCTGTTAATATAACATTTGCTTTTAATTTAGTACAACTAATATTTAATGAATATGTGTTCTGAACAAATATTAGCCTATATTTCAAAAGGAATATAAGGAGTCAAAAAAAAAAAAAAAAAACTAAGATACTTTGAATCTTTAGCTACTCTTTATCTAGTAGAATCCTAAAATATGCTGGACCTTGGCAACTGAAGAGCAATTCAAATATGTAATTCTATGCCATATTCTGTATTTTGTATAAAATTTGTCATTAAATAAATGTTTGTGCAAGTCATTAAACAAACTTTCAGACCATGTCTCGCGTACTGATGTACACACAAACTTTGAACCTATCTTATATTAAGTATTTGGTAACTTTATGTTATCAGTCTGTTGCCTAAGTTTTCTTATTATTCTTTGTGTCTCCCAAACCCAGTGGGTTTTCATCTCTTTGTGGGGAGGAACTAGTATATAATAGGTTCTCAACAATTATTTTTCATACTGTTATTGACACTAAATAATTCTTACTCTTTTTTTCCATGTATATGTGTTTATGTATATTTTTATCCTTTTGCTTCTCGTTGTGTCTCTTCAGTGCTACCTAAATTTGCTTTATTGTATATAAATCAAGAGCCCCACAATATGGAGAGCTAGTGTTAAAGATTTAGACTAAAGCTAAATTATTCTTTTTTAAAGATTCAAGTATGGTTTTAATTACATGGGGTCCATTTATTTGTGTATAGATATTTGTGAGCAAGAAATTTCTCTTAAATTTTCCCTATTTCCACACAGATATGCCGAAGGTTTGATAGGTACATTCAACAGAGTTTTTACTTTTCTGTCTCAGCATGATTTACTGGGGAATTTGAACTATTTGTACTTCATTAAATTAATTTAATATATCAATATTACCCCTACTATGTGTTCAGTACCAGAATATGCTAGGAACTGTTTGGGAGGATGAAAGAAAAGAGTTCAGGAATTTTGAATGCGTTAGTTTTGAGGTGCTTGTAAGTCATGCTAATTATAGTTTTAATTAGGCAGTATTCTAATCTGAAGACCTCAGGAGAGAGCATGGGGCTGAAGATATTAATTATTGGGATCACCAGCCTGAAAATGTTTGGAACTATAAATTCTGAATGCTGTGACCTCAGTCATGGCTTTTCAAATTTCAGTATGTATTTGAATCACCTGGAGAGATTGTTAAATACAGACTCCTGGGCCCCACCCTCAGATTCTGGGTAATAAATCATGGGTGGACCTAAGAAATTTGCATTTCTAACAAGTTTTGAGTGATGTTGATGCTGGGAATATGAGCACTACATTTAGAAAATGAGTTTACCTTGGAATGTAAGAGGTACTAAGGTTTAACGCTGTGGCATATCAATGTTTAGAAGTTAAGAGGATAAGGAAAACCAGCAAAAGAAGGGCCTGGAAAGAAGCATCCAGCGACTTAATAGAGAACCAGGAGAGACTTGTGTCATAAAATTCAAATTGGAAACTCAAGAAGAAAGAAGGACTGGGCTATGTGAAAGGTGATGATAGGTTGAGTAAAATGAAGACAGATAATTTCCAATTAGATTTGGCAAAGAAATCCTCTAGTTATATTGTTTATGTTTGATATTATCATAGTACATTAATCCTTAATGATCTCTTCTGTTTTTATCATCGAATGTGTTATTTCTAGGCTCACCTATAAATTTCTTATCTTCTTTTACCATAAATGGATATATATGACAATATAGCACACATATGTCTCACACATAAAACATATAAATTATAAAATATCCACATATAATGTTTTCACAATAGTAACACTGTATGCAAGTTTTATCCTGTAATAATAAAATTTAAGTAATTTCAAATACACACACCACATATATAAAGTCATGTGCTTCATAATGATGCTTTGGTCAACAATAGACCACATATATGATGGTGGTCACTTAAGATTATAGTATTGTATTTCTACTGTATGTTTTCTATATTTAGATACATTTAGATACACAAATGCTATTTTGTTACAATTGCCTGTTGTATTCAGTATGGTAACATGCTATATAGGTTTGTAGCCTAGGAGTAATAGGATATACCATCCAGGTTTGTGTAAGTACACTCTATGATGATTATACAACAACAAAGTTGCCTAACAATGCATTTGTTAGAACATAGTCCCATCAATAAGCAACTCATGCCTGCATGAGTTGCAGGCATGGCTTTAATGTTATTTATGTATTTTGTAGAGTACCTTCCACAAATGAAAACATTGAGAAATGCTTTTCTCTATGTCATTTTGATCTTTTAATTTCTGGAGTGTAATAATACTTTATTAAACTTTAAATGAGATTGTATTTTAGTTTAAACCTGACAAAAAAAGTGTGTAATAAATATGACCCAATGTTTTTTTTTTGTCTACATTCTATCATATTTCTTCCAACATGAAGAAGATATGATATTAAATGACAAGATTTTTAAAAAATCTTTATAAAATTTATTAAAGACTTAAGGCTTTAGAATCTATGAATTCACTGCAATTATATGCATGCTGTTTTCATTATGCATGTATGTCCTTTTCCGGAGAAAGGTAAATAGCTTTTATTGGACTGACAAAGCAATTTCAAAACTGTGAAGAATTGTCCTAGATGAGCCTGGGCAGTATAGGGAGACCCTGTCTCTATAAAAAAAATTAAACAAATAGCATGGTGCCATGTTTCTGTAGTCCCAGGTACTTGGGAGACTGACGTGGAGGTTGAGGCTCCAGTGAGCTGTTTGTGCCTGGGTGACAAAGAGAGACCTTGATTTAAAAAAAAAAAAAAAAAAAAAAAAAAAGGGATTGTCCTAGATGGAAAGTTCTCATTTCCTGCATTTTTTTTTACTCTGACCTAGTATATTGTCTTGCTATATACTTTATTATGCAAAACAAACTCTATTATCTGATGACCCATTTCCTTGTTTAAGAAAACTCACAAATTAAAATGCTCATTGAAGAAGGGAGGCAAAGAACATAGGACCCCAAAACGCAGGTCTTAGGCAAATAATGATTTTTCTAAAGAAAACATGTCCCATTATGATCGTGTGTGTTGTTTAATCTCATTCTCACAGAAAATTGTTTTAAAGTAACAAGTAACTATAAATAATGCTCAGAAAAAAATAAACTCTTTAATTCAATATACTACTATTCATTTAAAATTGTGTGAAGCAACACCTTCTGTCTGTAAGAAAAAAAAGATTATATTAATCAATAAGATAAAAGGAAAATGGAAAATAAAAATAGTATTAATATGATTAATATAATGTTTTTAAAAATTCTTTTTTCCTTAGTCACAATATAAAAATCAATAAATAAAGAGAATTCCTGGGGATACCAAAGCATAGCAAGAATGTAGGGAGGGGTGTTTTTAATCTTTCTCAATGATTCCCATTAGATTTCCCTAAAACCACTCCATATAATAAATTAAGTCAACCCAGATACTTGCTCTGTATAAGCAACTTTACTATAATACTTATCTCTGCCATTTTAATCAGGATGGAACTTTTACCTCCCCCTCATATAAAAAGTATAGCGCCTCCACTGAATGCAGTGAAACTGAAGAGATAGCAACATTATTGTCTGCGAAAACTTTCAGGTGAACGTCCTGAGCACTGCCATGGAGGGGACTCTCCTGTTATCATATCATATCAAAGCAGCTGTGGTATAATAATGGAGATCTATATTAAGAAAGAAAAAATGATGTTTAAATAATTCAGCAATTAATTGCAAAGGTAATGTGACAAAATGGAATTTCATGGACATTAGTATCAAACAGATCAGGGCATGACATCTGGTCCCCGTCTTGTACTAGATGGTGATATGGAACAATATCTTTACATTCTTGGAACTTCCATTTTTCATATCTATTTTAGTCTGCTAGGGCTGCCATGACAAAATGCCACAAACTGGGTGTCTTGAAAGGCAGATTTCTTTTTCCCCAACAGTTCTAGAGGCTTGAAGTTCATAATCAAGGCCCTGGCTCTTCCTACTCCTGACGAGGGCCTTTTCCTGACTGACTTACAGATGTATGCTTTCTTGCTGCGTCCTTGTTCAGCCTTTTCTCTGTGAAGCTCAGAGAGGAAAAGAACTTTGGTTTCTTTTTCTCTTCTTACAAGAAGACCAATCCTACCAGATTAGGGCCCCACACTTATGACCTCATTTAACCTTAATTACCTCCTTATAAGCCCTGTCTCTACAAACAATTACCTTGGCAGTTAAGGCTTCAATCTATGAATTTGTGCGTGGGTGGTGAGGAGGCAAAATTCAGTCTTTACAACGTCTCCAAATATATAAAAGTGACAAAGTGTTCCCAGTTGCCTGCTGCTTATGCATTGCTTTGTCTTGATCAAACCTTCATCAGGCTTCTCTCTTTCCACAGGCCCCTGAACTCTACTTGTCCTCAGGCCTGATCAAGCACAAAAAAAGCAAATTATGCCTTCCTATCAGTTTCTCCTGGGAATCAGCTGACCACAGCAGGACCCTTTTCCTATCAGAAACTGCTGGTTATTTCCAGCTTCCCCAGCAAAGATTCCGCTTATCTCTGCTTGCCTTTCTTTTACCTTATGAAAGAAAAACATTTTTCTGCTTGAACTGGAGATACTCACAGATTTCTAAAATTGGAGCCATCTCCCTATTGCAATTACAGTAGCCTATCTTTCTAATTAAAATCTCTTCCTAAGTCTGGATTTGTTTTACTTTGTCAAAAGTTAAAAATGTCTATATCACTGACTTATTTTGATGGTTTTCAAACCATCCAGTACAGTGCATATTGTGTAGAAGGTGAATAATTATGTGTTCTTGGACATTTGACTTGCTTATTGAAGCCAAAGTACTTTGTCAATTAAATCACGACATAAAATAAATAGATAAAGTTGCTCCATCTCTAAAGTTTTCTGCAATAATAGGCAGATCTTGGAATTTTGTATCTTGAGAATTCACATTCCAAAGACTTCATGAAAAATTATCATACTTAAATTTGTAGATACATTTCAATGCACTGAGTCAAGTAACATTAAAACTTATGACAAGTATACTTACAGAATGTAAATGCATGATTGCATTACATTGACTTCTAAGGCATGTCAAAAGAGTTTTTACCATATGCACAGTGATGAATATAAAATAAATGAGTAATATGTTCCCAAAGTGTCACTACATTGATTTTCTTGGAACTGGCATAGCTCCTGCTTTATCTTAGGAAAACTTGCTATACATCAGTAGGAGGAGGAGGTAATAAACTCATTTAAGAAATGCTCACTACCGACGTGATGTAGTTGGATGGTTTAATTATGCCACATCATTTACCTTGGAAACAACCTTTTGGAATAGGTGTTATTATTTCCATTTACATATGCAGAAATTAAAGATCAGAGAAGTCCACATCCTGGTCTGGGTTACTCAGCTGTTAAAAGGAAGAGTCAGGATTTAATCAGAGTTCTATTTATACACCCCATAAAATGTTATCTTTTAGTATAATATCCTGTCCTTCTATGAGGCATAATTCATATAAACTCAAAACAAACACACAAATGAACAGGTTTGTGCTTTAGGAAATAAGAAAGTAAGACAGAAAAACAGAGATTTCAGGAATTAGAGAACTTTAACATTGTATCATGATCATAATGATAAAAAAAAAAGGTAGTTTTGCATAGCTCAAAACAATTCTATTGCATTTTAATAGTACAAATAATTATAAATGAAAGTTAAAAAATGGAAAGCCTTTTTAAAAATATTCATGATGTTGGTTCTAGGACTAATTCCACACAGAAACCACTGTGTTAGTTTTTAAAGTTAAGATATGTACAATTGAAATCTATAGTTTAACATAATCAAAACTATTTTGAGTAATTAGAACAAAATTTTTATGTTGTTTAGGTACTAAATTTTTAATACTTAAACAACACATTTAAGCTTCATTCAAATAAGAGAACGAAAACCTTTAGCAAGGAAACAGTCACAAATACTGAAGATAAAATACGAAGTAACTTTTTATAAGGGGAAATGATATTTAGAATATTTAAATATAAACCTCATATTTTATATAATGATTTGTTTAATGCTATCAAATAGAACAGTATTGTTGTTTTATTTACTGATTAATTGATTAATTTTCAATATGTAGCCCTTTATAATAATATGTTGTCCTTGACACATAAAAGTTATATATTTTATATATATATATGCACAACTTCTTATTTACAGAGAAGTATCCAAATGAAATTCTTATTTTCAATTTATTCTGGTCCTGCATATAATTACATCTTTATGGGTATGCCTCTAAGACTCATTAACACAAGCTAACTAACAACAACAACAACAAAAAAACAATTATTTTAATTTTTCAAAAAATATAAAAATATTATTATTTTATCCCTGTAAAAACTGTCAGATTCAAAATGATGTCACTTTTTTGAAAATTTCACAAAATGGAACTAGGGAAAGCCATGGTGGGAAGGCTATCTTTCATGACCGCCCTAATAACCACAAGAAATTCTTCCAAGTTGCAGCTTACTATGTGAGTGGCACAAGGAGAACTAACCACACAAAGACAGCTGGCTATTTAGATAATAACACTGACCTGATGCACTGTCTCCACATCCAACCAATCCAATGAAAAACTGCCTGCAATTTCATTAGGATTACAAGTTTTAAGTAACAACTTTTGTTAACGCACCAGTCACAGCTTGCAAGCTCCTGAAAGATATCACAGCCACCAATCATTGTTCTCTCAAAACAACTTACATAACTTTTCTCTTTCCCAAGAAAGCCCCAACCTTTTCCTTTGTTCTTTAGATATACCAGAGGCCATTCTGACCTGTGAGTGGTTCCTAAATTGCATTCTAATAATTATATATTATTTCTAAATACATCCCTTGCCTAGATGTTCTTTTCTATGTTTATTTAATATTGACATCCCTGAGAAACCAACATTTAAAAATATTCACTTTATTTAATAAGTACATTATTAAATATTCTGTGAAAATGTGTTGAACTGGAGATATTTACCTTTATGGTATATGTGCCTACATTTACCTCAGCAGAATAAATGGCAACAGGGATGCTCTCATAGTTTGAATATCATTTAAAAATCTAAGTATTTTCTCAATGTCTAGTAAATAATTAATAATCATAATCATTACTATAATTGCGATGGTCTTGCTTCTGACTCATATCGATATTTTACAATTTTGTATTGTATTTGCCTCTTAAGCTGAGGAAAATAATAAGAATGTTACGGATGTAGAAATCCCTTCTGCTATATTTCTTGTCTTTTCCTTTTACCCTCTTCCCACAATAATTCTCTCCATTTTGCTTTCTTGTTGTCTGTCTTCAATGGTATGCTATCAATAGACTCTTTTGAATGTGATAGCAACTAAACCATTTTCAGTATGTTACATCTCAAGCATCCCTGTTCCTTTTGTGTGCCATCTCTGCGTAGATCCTTGCAGGCTCATTTAAAGCATATTATTAGTGGAGCACAGTAAGGATATTAATTGAAAGTGAAAGTGCATCAACTTCAACTCTAATGAGTTAAAAGGATTTCAACTTTCCTTACTTGCACAATATCTTAGTAGTCTAATATCAATGATTATATGTTTAAAAAACATTCTCATGTAACAAGCTACTTGACAACAGAAAGGAACAACACATAAATATTTCAGGACCTTGGAATAAATCCAATTTACATTAAATTGTGCATGTTTAAAGTCTTTTCCAAAATGTATCATTTTCAATTCTTTATTCAAGGCTGACTGATGTCTATTGTAGTTTAACGAAGTAGAGAGTTACTCATTGAATTTCATCCATGTCAAGGGAATCCAAGCATTTCAATTATAATAGGATGCTTCTCTTACTGATATATGCATTTTATTTCTTAAAAAAGACATTTGCCACTACCTCTTTGTTTGCAAAGAAACACAAATAACGCTTAACTGTACACATGAAGCATGTTAGTTTTAAAGAAAATTAGGAGAAGACTTATTCTTGATAACTAACTTTATATTGCAAGGAAAAACATTTTGAAACTTTAAAAGTTTAGTAGACTATTAATATGTTCAATGAAGAATAAGTCATACTTTTTGCATTTTTGAACATCACTTTAAACCTATGAACGCATTTTAAAATCTCTCTTTTAAAATATAACCACTATTTAGAAATAGAGGAAACTTGACTATGCTTGCTTCAAATTTTAATAAACTAGTAAGAACTGAGGTATTTTGTTTACTGTCCCAAAAACGTCACAAAATGGGAAGGAAATCAGGGCACATAAGAACTACTTTTGTGGCCACAGCAGTAAACTGTTTCACCTGTGGTAGATTTGTGGCTCTGTTAAAATAGACTTCGTAGAGCAAGTTGATAATATCAAACTCCAATCATTGTGCTGGGAAGACAGAAAACATTTTTTTTTTATAAAGAGATTTTAAATATAAGGAAGAGCCTCCTAAGGAGGGGGCCAAAAAGTGTTAGATGCTGACCCATAAGAGGAGAAACATGGATGTTGTAGATTGTATTTGTAAGATGAAACTTCAAAGCCATTATCCTTTGAGGAATATTCAGAGTTACCATCCTCCAGGCTGAGGAAAGTCTTGCCCAGTGGTTCCTGGCTTGATGAAAAGAGAGTAGGCAAAATTATAGGAGCAACTTGCTCTTTGGACAGTGAACCCTCTGTATAACCCTCTGTATAAATGGTGGCATTTAAATTCACGAAACTGTGGTACATATCCACCATGGAATACCACATAGCCTTAAGAAGAATGTGAGTATGTCCTTCAGAGCAACATGGATGGGGCTAGAGGCCATTATGCTAAACAAACTAATAGAGGAACAGAAAACCAAATACTGTGTGTTCTCACTTATAAGTGACAGCTAAACATTGGATGTATAGGGACACAAAGAAGGGAACAACAGACGCCTGGGCCGCCTTGAGGGTGAAGGGTGGAAGGAGGGTGAAGACTGAAAAACTACCTATCAGGCACTATGATTATTTCCTGGGTAACAAAATAATGTACACACCAAACCCCTGTGGCATACAATCCTGCACATGTACCACTGAACTTAAAATGAAAGTTAAAAAAAACTAATTCATGCACTCCAGTGCTAGAATGCTAACATTCAAATTCTGACTCCACCTTTTTTATCTGCAGTTTAACTTTGGAGATGTTACCTAAAACCTCTCTTAGAATCAATTTTCTCAGACATAATTAGGGAACCTAAGAACATCTTCCATATATTGTTGTGTGATAAAAATAATACGTATGTGTTTATATATACATATATATACACACACATATCTGGTAAATATCTAACACATAATAGTGTTAATGTTAATCATTTTTATTCTTTACAGTAATATCAAGTTTGTGATCATGTTTGCAGGGACTCATGAAAGAAAATGCTATTATAATACCCTGCAGTATATTCTCTAGCAATAGATAATATTTTGCAAGCACTTTTCACTAGTTGGCAGATGTGGAAAGATACAGAATAAAAATTCTAAAGTTTAAAAAGAGGGCTTAAGTTAGTTCTCACAACTATAGGAAGGATTGGAAGATGTGCTCTACTCTCCTAATAAAAAGAGTCAGTGATCTCAAGCATCCAGGCAATAAAACCTTATTTACATGCACTGTATCATGAGAGTCATGAAAATACAGCACTGCAAACTAAATCAATGCGTATTGGGGGAAATTTAGTAAGAAGGGAGATTATAATGTTTCAAGAATTTAAACTTAGTAATCCTGGCAGTTGATCAATACAGCATCATTGGCAGAACCGCAGGCTTCCTCTGAATGGTCAAATAGAATAAAGACATAGACAAAATATATATAGACACACACACACACAAATATATATATATACACATATATATGTACCCTTACATATATAAAACTTTATATATGTAAGGTTTTATATATATATGTAAACACATTTATATAAATCCTTTATTTTTAAATTCAGCTGAACTGAGAAAATAAGCTTCTATTAAATATATATATATATATATATATATATATATATATATATATATGTAAGCTTAAGAAAACAATCAAGAGGTTAGAGTGTTTCAGTGTTCAAGAGTTTTGCTTAATGAGCTTTGTAATGTGTGGGTGGAAAATAGGTTATGCTCCAGATGGAACAAAGTTAAGTTTCTAGAATGTGTTACAATCATGCTGACATTACTGACAAGAAGCTACAATGACTTGTAAGGCAAACGTAAAATTATCAGGATTTTCATGATCTCAAGTGAATATTGGAAATATTAACTTTTTATGAAAAAGCATGGAGCTTGATTATTATGTTCTAATAAAATTTAAGGAGATATTTGCTTATATGACAATGGTTGTCTGATTATAAAACAAATTATTCTAAGTTTGAGAAAGAGCATATGCCACTATTGTAATTTATTCTTCCTCAGATAATCAATTTACAAACTTAAACCAAAATTATAAAAAGAATGAAACCTTACACATTTTCTAAATTTCAGAGAACCAAGAACTTATATTTTCCTTTAAAGAAAATATAGCCTTCTTAATGATCTTAATGATCATTTCTACTGTGTATTCACTAAAAATAAGTTTCTCCTCAAAGTTTTTGCAAATATAATAAAATCAATAGAAAAAAGGATTAATTATTCAGATATTTACTCACACATATTTTATATGAATGATTTTGAGGATTAGTTATAATTTTTTCTTTAGCCCCCCAAAATTAATTGAATTCAAGTTTTTTTTTTGCAACTTGCAACTTGTTATGGTACATGACTACAATGATTAGAAAATTAACTTGACTGACTTTTAAAAAATCAGTTGTAAGAGCATTAAAAAATAAACATAAGTAAATTCATCTATTAATTCTATCTTCTGGGTCTTAAGTTTTGCCATTTGAGATTGCTTCTCAAGTTTCTGCCCACATGGCCAATTTCATTCATTTTTTACACAATCATACAATTAACAATATTTACTGTGCATCAAGTAGGTGTCAGTCATTGTGCCAGAATAAACATCGTGCATTTTTCCTGTGAACTTGTAATCATGAACATATTAAATGAAAGTTGCTAGCTCTAATATGCTAACCATATAAATAAAAGTTGCTAATGTGAATTCTCTAGTAAGAAGATGTAAGATGACATAAAATTTCAATTGCAAAGCAATAAAGATCGATATCGATTATACATTATTTAGTCGTTTGAAAACGGCATAACAAATTATCAGAAAAATATTTGAAGAATTTCTCCGATTCTTCGTAAAAGTAATTTTGTATGACTTGTGAAACAGAAGCAGATAATAAATCAGATTGTCATTGCTATAAACACTGCTCTGGGCTAAATCTATCCTAAATCATGGCAACATACAACTGCAAAAACTTTCACAGATTATAAAGCCATTAACACTGAATAGAACAGCACCTAGCATACATAAAAGATTTATTTCTAAGTATTAAAAATTGCATTTTACTTCAATTATTTCATCTTGCTGTGTTGGTTGGCTTTGATAAATTGAAAAATGGTCTTTCTGACAGCTAGACTGTCAGGGCAACTGAGACATGTAACAGAAACCACAACTTTCAAAATGGACTGCATTATCACTTACGAAACAGATGAACAGTTTCAAACCAAACCATGACGTTCATCACAGCCCAAGCTTACACTCTTTATATTGGATACATATATTTCAAGAAAACGCTATATTAACCTTGCGTGGATCCATGTGTTTTAATGATAGGATCACTGACTGTTCCAAAAACGCTCTATTTCATAAATTTTTATAATCTCCAAAAAAGATCATTCCATGACCAATTTTGTCTCTGAAATCTTATCAGTACCCCTTTCCTAAGGCCCTTTTTTTTTGAGATGCCCTAGAGTTTCCCTTTGTGTGGGATCTCTCTTGCTGTGGCTTTTAATAAACCTAATTTTGTTGATCACATTTTATATATCTACTGGTCTCTGACTCATAAATATATACAGTGTATTGAACTGTAAATGTTTTGGGTTTTCAACTACACATGGTAATAATTAAATTTGACATCATAGAAATATACAACAGGCCATATTCTAGGCCCTACCTCATGTAATCTAAAATGAGAGGTTTGAGTTGGATTAAAATTAGGTCTAAAATTCAAAAGCAGAGTTTTATAGAACTCTCTGGTGCTTGAACACTAATATGTCCCATCATCAGTCTGCTTCTTTTGGTTTCTGGGGACTTGTACTTTCAAATTGTCTTCCTTATCCTTTATATCTTTCCTTTATGATAATAGCTCTCCCAAATTATAGTGTGTACCACAGCCTACTCGTGGCTATTACTCTAAATAGATGTCAGGAATCTATGACTTGTAGGCCAAATAGTGCTTTTTGCCCATTTTTGCAAGTAAAGCTTTATTGAAACATAACCATACCTATTTGTTTTGTATTGTCTATGGGTGTTTTCATATTATGTTGGCAGAGCTGAATAATTGTGGCAGAAATCTACTGTAGAAATATCAAATAATAAGTGGTTTTTAGACATATTCTACTTTTGACACCACTGAAATTTTCAAGTCAAATGTCCGCTCAATAGTGGGAAATTTGGCTTTGAATATGCTTAAAAATTAAGGAATTCATATACTCAAAAATTGAAAATGAATTTTTCACTTTTCCAAAATGATGGTATAAAGAGCTCTAGAGATCTCTCTCCAAAACTGGTCAAAATTTGCAAAGACAAATGTTTAAAATCTCTAGAGATAGACCAACTGCTTAAAAAAAATGAGAATCATTTTTCACAAAATAGATGAATATACATTTAGATCTTGAATTTCTGAGCTCAAGTGATCCTCCTGATGTGGCCTCCCATAGTGCTAGGATTAAGCATGAGTCACCATGCCTGACCAGAATATACATTAGAAAAAAACAGTAGTCTGTGACATTTGAGCTGAGAACTGTACCCTACCTTCACAGCTCTGTATTGAGGCTAACTCATTCCAATAGGCTCCATGGTAAGTGGCAGCTTCTATCTTGCCCACATTCTAGGATGAAAAAGCTAGTCTATGTACATTTGGCAGCTGAGAACACTGGTAGATACAATTTCTCATAGGTCTTTACTGTGTAAGACCTATGCTGGGTGTATAGAACAAGCCAAGTGGTGTTTGCCCTTTCCCCAACTACTGCAGTGTAGGGAGAAGCCAGGTGGGACAGTAGGAAAAGTGTGCAGTATCCCATTCTCACAGAGCTCTGTGTTGCAAAATAAACTCTTGTGAGTAACAACTACCATTTCCTTTAGTTTCCAGAAGTGCAAGATTCATTACCTCTGAGAATTATGACCACAGATTTTAAGTTAGTAAACCTCAATGTGTCACAATATCCATGCCTCTGATCTACAATGGGTGTTGGTGGCAGCCAAGAGGCATCAGCAATTCCTCCTAACCCTCAAGGATACAGTTCCTGCTCCATGGTAATAATCCCTTTTCCCCAGCCCCTGCTTCATATTACAGAGATTCCTCCCAGGGAAGGTCCAGACCAAGTTTCAAAGTTGGCAATGTCCTGCCTCTGCCAAGTGGTCCTACTTCTTTGAATTAGACTGAGGAACAATTTATGTGACAGGGCATTGTCAAAACAGTGAAGTCATCTGGTAAGTAGTGAAATCTAACAGCTGGAGGTGATACCAATAAGGGCAGATGAGCCAGAAGTATAATTAGGAGATGAATAAAATAGACGGTCAAATGTGGCCAGGTAAAATAATAGACATCACTGCTGGCACATGCTCAAGACTATTATCTGAGGAGAAACTGCAGAGATAACTACTAGTTACTGATAACTGGATGAACACAGGGCTATCTGGTAAACTCCTGAACAGTAAATTAAGAGAAATCTCCAAGCCACACAACACATATCTAATGAGAGAAAATTAAATCCTTCTTGTAACAGGGCTTAGTCGCAATCTCTCCCCAGTCAGTGACTAACCACTAAACATTGCTAGACCAGGAGCAACTCATAGAAAGCCTGGTTTAGTGATAAAAATTAGGAAAAAATATATTGAACAGGATATCAAGAAAAATAGGAAAAAATATTAAAAAGGATACCAAAGCATGCCCACAGCGAACAAAATAGCCTTTACTGAAGTTGTCCATATACAAACAGACAAGCAAACAACAATAAGCTTTGATGGTCGTCAGTATCTAGAGATGCAGCTACATATTATTTAAAACCTCTAGTTTGGAACAAAATACTATGAGACATGCAAATAAACAGGAACATATGACCCACACACAAGAAAAGAAGCAAACACAAACAACTGCTTTGTTGGAGCCAATATAATGAACTTATTAGGAAAAAGTGTAAAGCAATTATCATAAATATGTTCCAATAACAAAATAAAAACACATTTAAAACATTGAAAGAAGGAATGATAGCAGTATCTCATTAGATAGAGATTATCAATAAGCAAGTAGATTGTAAACAGAAGCAACCAGAAAAGTACAACAAATAAAATAACAGAATCATTAGAGGGGCTTGATAGCAGATTTGAGGTAACAGAAGAATCAGTGACTTGAGAATAGATTTTAAAAATTACACAGTATGAAGAACAGGAAGTAAAAGGAAGAAAAATGAACTGAGGCACAGAAAAAATTGTGTGACACCAGTAAATACATCAACATATCTGAGATAGAAGTTCTAGAAGGAGAAAAGAGAAAGAAGAAAGTAGAAAATACAAGCAAAGGAAACATGGTTCAAACTTCTCCAAATTAATGGGAAATATTAATATAAATACATAATAAGTTCAATAAACTCCAAGTAGGATAAACTAGAGATCCTCAAGTGGAAACATCTAGTCAAAACTGAAAGCCAAAAGTAAAGAGAAAGTCATAGAATCAGAAAGAAAAAAAGGGTCATCACATATAAGAGAAACTAAATAAGATTGACAGTGGACTTGTCATCAGAAGCCATGGAGGCCAGAAGGTAGTGGGATGCCATATTCTGAGTACTGAAAGAAAATAAAAATTGCCAACCAAGAATCCCATATCCAGAAAATATAATTTAAAAAATGGAGTTAAAATAAAGACAGACTTGCTTTTTGAGAAATACTAAAAGAGGTAGTTCAGGCTAAAAGCAAGTTACAGTAGGCAGTAATTTGGCACTTCATAAAAAGAATAAAGATCACTGATAAAGGTAATTTATGTAATCATAAGAGACATAATAATTGCACATTTCTTCTCGCTTTTTCCCCTGATTTTTTTTTAAATGCATAAAACAGTATACATCCAATTGTAGTTATGGGCTTAAAACATATAGAAATGTAATATATTTGTCCTTAATATCACAAAGGAGATAGGTGAAAACAATAGTGTATTAGAGTAAGAAAATGACACTAAATGCCAACTCTAATTCACAGAAAAAGATTAAGAGAATCAGGATTGGTTAAAAATAAGGTAATGTAGCAAAGTTTATCTATCTATACATGTCTCCTTTCTTCCCTCAGCTTCTTTAAAATAAATAGATTATATAAATTAATAATCATATTGATCTCTTTTTGGCCATATATATATACAATATATAAAAGTTTTATGTATAACAATAGTAGCACAAAAGGGGAAATGGAACCATATATGAATACACTTGCTACATCTCACTGAAAGTAACTTATGATGAATCTGAAGTAGAGTCTTACAGGTTAAGGATGTGTAGTTTAAGCCTTAGAGCAAGTATTAAGATTATAATTTTTAAATAATGTACTGAATCATGAAAGAGAGTAAAATGTGGCCATAGAAAATTTCCAATTTATTTGAAAGCAAGTAAGAAAGCAGGAAAGGAAGAACAAAGCAAACTGGCAGATAAAAGCCCAACACTACCAATAACAATTTAATTATATATGAATTAAACAATTACTTGTTTAATGCCTTAAACAAGGCAGAGATTGTCACATTGGATGTAAAAGTCAAACCAAACAAAACCAGAATTATCTATGTGCTGACTACAAGAGAAAGTCGTTAAAATTGAAAGATACAAACAGTTGAAAATAAAAGGACAAGAAAAGATAATATCATGCAAACAGCAACCACAATAGCTGGAGTAGTTTTCCTTATAACAGAGAAAACAAATTTTCAGAAACAGAAGACAAAAAAAAAACTTCCGAATTGATTCCATGAGGACAATATTACTTTGATACCAAAATCAGAAAAGCCACAGCACAAAAAAATAATATTACAAACCAATATTTCTTATGAATATAAATGCGAACATCTTCAAGGAAATACTAGCAAACTAATTCCAGCAGCATATTAAAAGGATTATACGGGGGGGCGGAGCAAGATGGCTGAATAGGAACAGCTCCAGTCTCCAACTCCCAGCGCGAGCGACACAGAAGACGGGTGATTTCTGCATTTTCAACTGAGGTACTGGGTTCATCTCACTAGGGAGTGCCGGACAATCGGTGCTGGTCAGCTGCTGCAGCCCGACCAGCGAGAGCTGAAGCAGGGCAAGGCATCACCTCACCTGGGAAGTGCAAGGGGGAAGGGAATCCCTTTTCCTAGCCAGGGGAACTGAGACACACAACACCTGGAAAATCGGGTAACTCTCACCCCAATACTGCACTTTAAGGAAACGGGCACACGAGGAGATTATATCCCACACCTGGCTGGGAGGGTCCCACGCCCACGGAGCCTCCCTCATTGCTAGCACAGCAGTCTGTGATCTACCGGCAAGGCAGCAGCGAGGCCGGGGGAGGGGTGCCCGCCATTGCTGAGGCTTAAGTAGGTAAACAAAGCCGCTGGGAAGCTCGAACTGGGTGGAGCTCACAGCAGCTCAAGGAGGCCTGCCTGTCTCTGTAGACTCCACCTCTGGGGACAGGGCACAGTAAACAATAACAAACACAGCAGAAACCTCTGCAAATGCAAACGACTCTGACAGCTTTGAAGAGAGCAGTGGATCTCCCAACAGGGAGGTTGAGATCTGAGAAGGGACAGACTCTCTGCTCAAGTGGGTCCCTGACCCCTGAGTAGCCTAACTGGGAGACATCCCCCACTAGGGGCAGTCTGACACCCCACACCTCACAAGGTGGAGTACACCCCTGAGAGGAAGCTTCCAAAGCAAGAATCAGACAGGTACACTTGCTGTTCAGCAATATTCTATCTTCTGCAGCCTCTGCTGCTGATACCCAGGCAAACAGGGTCTGGAGTGGACCTCAAGCAATCTCCAACAGACCTACAGCTGAGAGCCCTGACGGTTAGAAGGAAAACTATCAAACAGGAAGGACACCTACACCAAAACCCCATCAGTACGTCACCATCATCAAAGACCAGAGGCAGATAAAACCACAAAGACGGGGAAAAAGCAGGGCAGAAAAGCTGGAAATTCAAAAAATAAGAGCGCATCTCCCCGGCAAAGGAGCGCAGCTCATCACCAGCAATGGATCAAAGCTGGACGGAGAATGACTTTGACGAGATGAGAGAAGAAGGCTTCAGTCCATCAAACTTCTCAGAGCTAAAGGAGGAATTACGTACCCAGCGCAAAGAAACTAAAAATCTTGAAAAAAAAAGTGGAAGAATTGATGGCTAGAGTAATTAATGCAGAGAAGGTCATAAACGAAATGAAAGAGATGAAAACCATGACACGAGAAATATGTGACAAATGCACAAGCTTCAGTAACTGACTCGATCAACTGGAAGAAAGAGTATCAGCGATTGAGGATCAAATGAATGAAATGAAGCAAGAAGAGAAACCAAAAGAAAAAAGAAGAAAAAGAAATGAACAAAGCCTGCAAGAAGTATGGGATTATGTAAAAAGACCAAATCTATGTCTGATTGGGGTGCCTGAAAGTGAGGGGGAAAATGGAACCAACTTGGAAAACACTCTTCAGGATATCATCCAGGAGAACTTCCCCAACCTAGTAGGGCAGGCCAACATTCAAATCCAGGAAATACAGAGAACGCCACAAAGATACTCCTCGAGAAGAGCAACTCCAAGACACATAATTGCCAGATTCACCAAAGTTGAAATGAAGGAAAAAACCTTAAGGGCAGCCAGAGAGAAAGGTTGGGTTACCCACAAAGGGAAGCCCATCAGATAACAGCAGATCTCTTGGCAGAAACTCTACAAGCCAGAAGAGAGTGGGGGGCCAATATTCAACATTCTTAAAGAAAAGAATTTTCAACACAGAATTTCATTTCCAGCCAAACTAAGTTTCATAAGTGAAGGAGAAATAAAATCTTTTACAGATAAGCAAATGCTTAGAGATTTTGTCACCACCAGGCCTGTCTTACAAGAGACCTTGAAGGAAGCACTAAACAAGCAAAGGAACAACCGGTACCAACCATTGCAAAAACATGCCAAAATGTAAAGAACATCAAGCCTAGGAAGAAACTGCATCAACTAACGAGCAAAATAACCAGTTAATATCATAATGGCAGGATCAAGTTCACACATAACAATCTTAACCTTAAATGTAAATGGACTAAATGCTCCAATTAAAAGACACAGACTGGCAAACTGGATAAAGAGTCAAGACCCATCAGTCTGCTGTATTCAGGAGACCCATCTCACATGCAGAGACATACATAGGCTCAAAATAAAGGGATGGAGGAAGATCTACCAAGCAAATGGAGAACAAAAAAAAGCAGGGGTTGCAATACTAGTCTCTGATAAAACAGACTTTAAACCATCAAAGATCAAAAGAGACAAAGAAGGCCATTACATAATGGTAAAGGGATCAATTCAACAGGAAGAGATAACTATCCTAAATATATATGCACCCAATACAGGAGCACCCAGATTCATAAAGCAAGTCCTTAGAGACTTACAAAGAGACTTAGACTCCCATACAATAATAATGGGAGACCTCAACACCCCACTGTCAACATTAGACAGATCAACGAGACAGAAAGTTAACAAGGATATCCAGGAATTGAACTCATCTCTGCAGCAAGCAGACCTAATAGACATCTATAGAACTCTCCACCCCAAATCAACAGAATATACATTCTTCTCAGCACCACATTGCACTTACTCCAAAATTGGCCACATAATTGGAAGTAAAGCACTCCTCAGCAAATGCACAAGAACAGAAATTATAACAAACTGTCTCTCAGACCAGAGTGCAATCAAACTAGAACTCAGGACTAAGAAACTCAATCAAAATCGCTCAACTACATGGAAACTGAACAACCTGCTCCTGAATGACTACTGGGTACATAACGAAATGAAGGCAGAAATAAATATGTTCTTTGAAACCAATGAGAACAAAGATACAACATACCAGACTCTCTGGGACACATTTAAAGCAGTGTGTAGAGGGAAATTTATAGCACTAAATGCCCACAAGAGAAAGCAGGAAAGATCTAAAATTGACACTCTAACATCGCAGTTAAAAGAACTAGAGAAGCAAGAGCAAACACATTCGAAAGCTAGCAGAAGGCAAGAAATAACTAAGATCAGAGCAGAACTGAAGGAGATAGAAACACAAAAAACCCTCCAAAAAATCAATGAATCCAGGAGTCGGTTTTTTGAAAAGATCAACAAAATTGACAGACCGCTAGCAAGACTAATACAGAAGAAAAGAGAGAAGAATCAAATAGATGCAATAAAAAATGATAAAGGGGATATCACCACCGACCCCACAGAAATACAAACTATCATCAGAGAATACTATAAACACCTCTATGCCAATAAACTAGAAAATCTAGAAGAAATGGATAATTTCCTGGACACTTACACTCTTCCAAGACTAAACCAGGAAGAAGTTGAATCCCTGAATAGACCAATAGCAGGCTCTGAAATTGAGGCAATAATTAATAGCCTACCAACCAAAAAAATTACAGAACCAGATGGATTTACAGCTGAATTCTACCAGAGGTACAAGGAAGAGCTGGTACCATTCCTTCTGAAACTATTCCAATCAATAAAAAAAGAGAGAATCCTCGTAACTCATTTTATGAGGCCAACATCATACTGATACCAAAACCTGGCAGAGACACAACAAAAAAGAGAATTTTAGACCAATAACCCTGATGAACATCGATGCAAAAATCCTCAATAAAATACTGGCAAACCGGATTCAGCAACACATCAAAAAGCTTATCCACCATGATCAAGTGGGCTTCATCCCTGGGATGCAAGGCTGGTTCAACATTCGCAAATCAATAAACATAATCCAGCATATAAACAGAACCAAAGACAAGAACCACATGATTAACTCAATAGATGCAGAAAAGGCTTTTGACAAAATTCAACAGCCATTCATGCTAAAAACGCTCAATAAATTCGGTATTGATGGAACATACCTCAAAATAATAAGAGCTATTTATGACAAACCCACAGCCAGTATCATACTGAATGGGCAAAAACTGGAAAAATTCCCTTTGAAAACTGGCACAAGACAGGGATGCCCTCTCTCACCACTCCTATTCAACATAGTGTTGGAAGTTCTGGCTAGGGCAATCAGGCAAGAGAAAGAAATCAAGGGTATTCAGTTAGGAAAAAAAGAAGTCAAATTGTCCCTCTTTGCAGATGACATGATTGTATATTTAGAAAACCCCATTGTCTCAGCCCAAAATCTCCTTAAGCTGATAAGCAACTTCAGCAAAGTCTCAGGATACAAAATTAATGTGCAAAAATCACAAGCATTCTTATACACCAGTAACAGACAAACAGAGAGCCAAATCAGGAATGAACTTCCATTCACAATTGCTTCAAAGAGAATCAAATACCTAGGAATCCAACTTACAAGGGATGTAAAGGACCTCTTCAAGGAGAAATACAAACCACTGCTCAGTGAAATAAAAGAGGACACAAACAAATGGAAGAACATACCATGCTCATGGATAGGAAGAATCAATATCGTGAAAATGGCCATACTGCTCAAGGTTATTTATAGATTCAATGCCATCCCCATCAAGCTACCAATGAGTTTCTTCACAGAATTGGAAAAAACTGCTTTAAAGTTCATATGGAACCAAAAAAGAGCCCGCATCTCCAAGACAATCCTAAGTCAAAAGAACAAAGCTGGAGGCATCACGCTACCTGACTTCAAACTCTACTACAAGGCTACAGTAACCAAAACAGCATGGTACTGGTACCAAAACAGAGATATAGACCAAAGGAACAGAACAGAGTCCTCAGAAATAATACCACACATCTACAGCCATCTGATCTTTGACAAACCTGAGAGAAACAAGAAATGGGAAAAGGATTCCCTATTTAATAAATGGTGCTGGGAAAATTGGCTAGCCATAAGTAGAAAGCTGAAACTGGATCCTTTCCTTACTCCTTATACAAAAATGAATTCAAGATGGATTAGAGACTTAAATGTTAGACCTAATACCATAAAAATACTAGAGGAAAACCTAGGTAATACCATTCAGGACATAGGCATGGGCAAAGACTTCATGTCTAAAACACCAAAAGCAACGGCAGCAAAAGCCAAAATTGACAAATGGGATCTAATTAAACTAAAGAGCTTCTGCACAGCAAAAGAAACTACCATCAGAGTGAACAGGCAACCTACAGAACAGGAGAAAATTTTTGCAATCTACTCATCTGACAAAGGGCTAATATCCAGAACCTACAAAGAACACAAACAAATTTTCAAGAAGAAAACAAACAACCCCATCAAAAAGTGGGCAAAGGATATGAACAGACATTTCTCAAAAGAAGACATTCATACAGCCAACAGACACATGAAAAAATGCTCATCATCACTGGCCATCAGAGAAATGCAAATCAAAACCACAATGAGATACCATCTCACACCAGTTAGAATGGCGATCATTAAAAAGTCAGGAAACAACAGGTGCTGGAGAGGATGTGGAGAAACAGGAACACTTTTACACTGTTGGTGGGATTGTAAACTAGTTCAACCATTGTGGAAAACAGTATGGCGATTCCTCAAGGATCTAGAACTAGATGTGCCATATGACCCAGCCATCCCATTACTGGGGATATACCCAAAGGATTATAAATCATGCTGCTCTAAAGACACATGCACATGTATGTTTATTGTGGCACTATTCACAATAGCAAAGACTTGGAATCAACCCAAATGTCCATCAGTGACAGACTGGATTAAGAAAATGTGGCACATATACACCATGGAATAGTATGCAGCCATCAAAAAGGATGAGTTTGTGTCCTTTGTAGGGACATGGATGCAGCTGGAAACCATCATTCTTAGCAAACTATCACAAGAACAGAAAACCAAACACCGCATGTTCTCATTCATAGGTGGGAACTGAACAATGAGATCACTTGGACTCGGGAAGGGGAACATCACACACTGGGGCCTATCATGGGGAGGTGGTGGGGGGAGGGATTGCATTGGGAGTTATACCTGATGTAAATGACGAGTTGATGGGTGCTGACGAGTTGATGGCTGCAGCACACCAACATGGCACAAGTATACATATGTAACAAACCTGCACATTATGCACATGTACCCTAGAACTCAAAGTATAATAATTAAAAAAAAAAAAAAAAGATTATACATCATGACAAAGTAGAATGTATCTCAGGAATGAGAGCTTGGTTTAACATTCAAAAATCAATATATGTAATAACTCATTAATAGTTAAAAAGATTAAAAGCAAATTATCACCTCAATAGATATGGAAATGCATTGGCAGAATAACATGCTCCCTCTTTATAATAGTATTTAACAAAATAAGTACAGAAAGGAACTTCCTAACCTTTTGTAGATAAAGAGGGCATCTTCAAAAGGAATTTCCTTTTCCTTTTGTAGATAAAGGCATCTACAAAAATCCCACTTAACAGTTAAAAACTGGAGGCTTTCTTCCAATGTTGGGAACAAGACAAGGAAGTCCAATTTTGCCAATTTTATTCAACATTACATTAGAGGCTCTATACAGAGAGGTTAGGCAAATGAAAATACAAAGACAAAGACTGGAAAGAAAAAAGTAAAACTCTTTTTAACTACCCATGACAAAATGTTGTATGTAAAACCCTTAGAAAATTACTTGAAAAGCTTTAGAGCTAATAAGTGAGTTTAGCAACATACAGGATACAAGGTCAATATACAAAAATCAATTATGTTTTCATAGACTGGCAATTTAAAAATTAAAACAAAACAATTTACAATTATAATGACAACAAAAAAGTTACAAGAGTTGGAAATAAATTTAAGTAAAAAACGTGTAAGAATGTACATTGATAAATACAAAATATCAGTGAAGAAATTTGCAGAAGATTTGATTAAATGGGAGACATTTACATAAATGAAACATTCCATGCTCATGTATTGGAAGACTAACATTGTTAAAATGGTGATACTCTCTAAATTAACCTATAGGTTCAATCCTCATCAAAATTACAGCTGTTTCTTTTTTTTTTTTAATATTGACAAGCCAATCTTCAAATTGATATGGAAATTGTTAAAATGGCAATACTCCCTAAGTTAATCTATAGGTTCAATCCTTATAAACATTTCAGCTCTTTCTTTTTTAAAAAAATGACAAGCCGACCTTCAAATTGATATAGAAATGTAAAGGACTTAGAATAGCTAAAGCAATCTAGGAAAAATATAGATTATTTATACATCTTGATATTACAATTTACTACAAAGCCACAACAATCAAGATATGTGGTCATGGCATAAGGACAAACATATAGATTAACAAAATAGAAGTGAACATCCAGAAATAAAGCTTCACTTTGGTGTTCAAGTCATTTTTAACATGAGTGCTGAGACAATTTAATGGAGAAAGAATAGATTTTCCAATAAATGATAATGTAACTACTGTATATGAACATGTAAAACAATAAAGCCAGATGACCCCTACCTCACACTACTCACAAAAATTAATCCAAAGTGAATCATATACCTAAATGTAAGAGCTAAACCTATAAAACGGTTAGAAATAAATAGGCATGAATCTTTGTGACCTTGAATCAAACAGTGAGTGTTTAAAAATAAATACGTTTGGTTTTTATCAAAATTGAACAAAAGACACCATACAGGAAGGAAAAGACAGCATACAGAATGAAAGGAAATATTTGCACATAATGTATCTGATAAGGGCCTTGTATTCAGAATGTATAAATGCTTGCAACTCAAAAAAAGTATTAATAACTAAAATAAAAAATGGGAAAAATATACAAATAGATCTTTCTCTAAAGAAGATATACTATACAAGTGGTCAGTAAGCACATGAAAAGCTAATCAATATTATTAGTCATTTGGGATATACAAATCCAATCACAATATTTCACGCTATATGCAGTGTGATGGCTACACGAAAAAAGATATTTGGGAAATGCAACTCAAAATACAATATTTCACATTATACACAGTATGCTCATTATACTAAAAAAAGACAGACAATGAAAAATGTTGCAAAAAATATGAACAAATTTGAATCCTCACACATTGCTAGCAGAAACATAAAATAAGGAAGCCACTACAGAAAACAATTTGTCAGTTGCTCAAAATGATCAATATAGTTACCATATGAACAAGTATTTCTACTCATATATATATGAAATAAAAATACATTATCTTCATATAAATTAGTAAATACCTATTTATAGTTACATTATCATAAGAGCGAAATGATACAATATTTTAAGAAAGAAAAGGAAAAAAAGTTCACAAACTGATGGAGAAATGAAATATGGTATATCCCAACAATAAAATATTATTTGTTAATAACAAATGAATGTGATACTGATACCTTGTATGACATGATAAACAGAAAACATCATGCTTTAGGAAGGAAGCCAATAACAAAGGATACCAGGTTGTATGATTCTAATAATAGGCAAATATTTGAGACAAGAAGATTAGATGTTTCCTACAGCTGGTGAGGAGGGATAATGGGAAATAACTGTTTATTGGTACAGGATTTATTTGGGGGGCTAGAAAATATTCTAAAATTTAGATTGTAGTGTTTGTAGCACAACTCTGTGAATATGCTTAACACTATTGAATTGTATACTTACTGTGTAGATTTTGTGATATATGAAGTGTACCTTAAAAAAACTTTTTTAAAGAAACCAATGAGAACAATTTCCATAAGATGTCAATTTATCTGGGACTTATATTCTTCATCAGCATTTAAGCAAACTACAGAATGCTAAGTTGTGTGTGTGTGTGTGTGTGTGTGTGTGTGTGTGTGTGTGAATACCACTTAAATTATAAATTAATTCTACCTTCTGTGTGCTAGGGTGCATTAAGGACATTAAGGAAGTAATTTGGTTTATAGATGTAAACACTCCATTATTTTACACTTCAGAGGTTTCAAATATAGAATATAGTGAGCCCATTACCTTTTAAAGAAAATTCTTGCAAGTGGTAAAATTAAGAAATATATATGGTCAAATAAGGTTGACGGAAGGCCTAATTGTGAAGACAAAACAATTTCCTATTGCTATTATCTGAAAGATTCCATCCTCCCCAAATCGATATGTTGAAATTGAATCCTCAATGTTTTGCTATTAAGAGGTGGGGCCTTAGGGAGGTAACTAGGTCACGAGGTTAAAACCCTTGTCAGTGGGATTTGTGTCCTTATAAAAGAGGCCTGAGGGAGTTTGTTTGCCCCTTCTGCCATGCAAAGACACATAGAAGACTCTTTTCAGGTGCAACAGGCCCTTACCAGACACTGAATCTGTTGGCATCTTGGGCTTCAACTTCCCAGCTTCCAGAATTGTGAGCAATACATTTCTGTTGTTTATAAACTACCCAATTTTGGGTATTTTGTTATAACAGCTCAAACGGACTAGGACAAAATCAATTTTTGAAAAACATGGTTGCTGAAAATATTGATTACAGTAGTGTGCATAGAAATTTCATAGAAATCTTACATCATTTGAATAAATATAAATTTATTATTTATATTAAAGTTTATTTTAAAATAAACACTTATAAGGAAAAATTATGCAGAGAGATTTTGCATATTTGTATTACACACTTCAATTAATTTTAAGCCTAATTCAACCTACCTTGCTCTTTTTATTATTTTTCAATTTGATTAGTGAAAGCAAACTATTTTTAAAATGCAGAACTAGATATAGTTAATAAATCACATAAGTTGAAGTATTTGACAATTCCAAAGATAATTAGAATTATATTTGATTCTTGCTAGGTTTGGATGACTACACCATTCCTTTGATATTGCTGCTATAATTGAATTAAACATATATTGCTAGTGTGTTTGTATAGTTAATAAAAAGCACAAAAGGTGATCATGTACCATGTGCTAGAATCTTTATTGCCTGGTAGAGTCTTTGGTATTCATGTGGAACTCTTAGGTATGCTCTGCTAAGTCTGAGCACATATCATCCTGAACTTTAATCTTGGTTATAGCTGACTGTACCATCATTTAAAGAAAGTACCTTTTGGCTCCTTGATCCATGATGTATGGAAAATGTAACCTTGATGTTCAACTTTTCTAAGATAAGTTTTTCAAGCTAATTCTTTAAATATGAGATCGACTGATGTGAGTACTCCTGAAATGTCATTTCCCTTCTCTTATTGTGAGACAATTCAAAGTAAACTCATATTAGAATAAAAAAAAATCCACATTTCCAATTAAATTATCTCTGATTCTTTCCCTCTTATAACTAAATGTCTATTTGTATGCTGCCATTTTCAAAATTCTATTTTGCTAGTATATTTTTAATGTGCTTATATGAAGTTATAGTGTGCTTCCTTTTAAATTACAGTACTACATAAAATTATACCCGTTTGCTTGCCTTTAAAACTTAGCGAATCTTTTATTTTAATTTTAATAAAATATATAGAGATTAATTCTATAAGTATAAAATCTAATGAGAAAATTAATAATAGGTTAAATTGATAGAGTGTTCAAATATTTATAGCCCAAAAGGGCATTTGGATCAGAACATCTTATAGGCAAATGTTCCTAGATTTTCAGGGAATAAAAAATTTCTTTGCATAGAAAACAAAGGAAACATCCTGTTTCTTTCTTCTAGAGTTTTATAACCTGCTATGACAATCAGGAAAAGCACACACCCATATAGATACACACACACAAAGGGAAAATTATAGACAAGTATCACTTATTTACATATATATATCAGCACTAGTGAATCAGTAATATTAATAGTATAGTATTAGTAATTAGTATTAATATTATCCATTAATAAACCTGTTATTAAAAAGGCTTTTTTACTAGTATGAATAAAATTAGGCTTTCTTAAGTAATGAATGAATGAATGGGAGGAATATTTGTACAATTATTTGAATTAAGATGATGATGTTCAAGCTTCTTGAAGAGAAATATCTATGTCTAAATCAATCTATAATATTTTATATTTAAGAAGTGTATGAGCAGCACAAAATTTTTGAAGACTTCTGTATTTTTAAATAAATATTTTGTTTTGAAATAATTTTAGTTTTATTTTAAAAAGTTGAAAGTGTACAGTTACCATAGAACTTGGAATCAGTTTCTCTTAATGTTAACCTAAAATGTTACAGATTAATATCATATATATAAAACATATATATTATATATATAGTATGCATATATATATAATATTAACCATGGAACATTTGTCAAAACTAAGAAATTATCATAACTTACAACTAGCAACTAAACTACACACGTTATTAAAATTTAGCCAGCTTTCCACTAATGTTCCTTTATGGTTTGATATAATTCAAGATACCACAGTGCACAATTGATACAATTCAAGATACCACACTTAGACATGGCTTCTTTGTAGTCTTCCCTTGCCTGTCACAATTCTTCAGTCTTTACTTATATCTTGCGACCTTGACAGTTTTGAAAAATAGTGATCAGATATTTTGCAGAAAGTCTTCAAATGTTGTTTGTCTGCTATTTTTCTCATATACCTCATGTTATCAGTATAACTCATTATTGGTTATGCTTGCCTTGATCCCTTGGTTTTGATAGTATTTGCCAGGTTTCTCCACTGTAAAGTTAGTATTTCTTTCATTTCATTCTGTGTGTATGTATTTTTTTTTTTTTTTTGGAAACAAACCATTAAATTCAATCTACACTCAGAGGGAGGGGAATTTAGCTTCACCTCCTAAAAGTGGAAGCATCTATATCTAACATTTGAATTTTTTTGTAAGAAAGATTTTTCCCTTTTCTCCATTTATTTATTTATTTATTTATTTATTTATTTATTTATTTAATCATTGTTACTATGGACTCATGTAATGCATTTTATATTTTGAGTTATAATCCAATACTACATTATTTAAATTGTTGGCATTGAAAATTCTTTTATGTAATCTATCTTTGCCTTCATCCTTCCTCCAGGGATGTACTTTCTTATTTCCTGGCACTACCCAGATGCTCCAGGGCCCTATGTATTTTCCTACCCCAGGCCTAGAAACTGCTTTCTTCAAGAAGCCCTGGTTTCTTTATTTGGAGAATGACTTCTAGAAATCAAGACCTGGACATTGGGTTCCTACATTTTCACTGTTCAAACACAAAATAAATAATGATAATAAAGTAAGTAATAAAAAATTCTACGCTTCAAATGCAGAACGAAAATAATAATGAAGTTAAATTCCCAAGCCTCTGTTGCCACTAGGAATACCATGATGTGGAACCTAATTACATTAAAAAAATTTAGGACACATTAAGTCAGTGTAGCTGTTAAGGGTAATAGCAGGGGTATGTAGATCTGGTGGCAACAGTGGGAGCTAATGACGTTTCAGTTGTGTGTGCGGTGCTTTTCGGAGAGTTGTTCATGGTAGGATATAGTTTCTCCAGCTTTTCAATTACTTTGTAAATTGACTCTTAACCCGTTATAATCTCTATCCTTAAAATAGCTGCAGTATATTATTTTCTAAAATTAAGAGTGCTGACCTAGGCATTAAGAGTGGGACAGAAAATACCAAATACATGTCATCAAGAGCATATGCCAAATCTTAGAGTGATCTAATCAGTCTGTAAGACCCTGACTTTAAGGGAAAGCAAACAAAATCCAAAATAATTATCCAATATGCTCATCTAGTCATAATTAAAAAGACCTTTCAATTTTATCATCCTTAAACATGGATGTTGAGCCATCGATGTAAATTCGCCATGAAGAAACCACCTTTCAGGGGTGTGCATATCAGAAAGTAAGCTTACATATATTAAATGCATCAGTACCGTCAGACCTTATACAAGCTATGACCTTTTTATAATGATTGAGTATTATAGGAATCACCTAACATTATGACAATGTTTGTTAGATAGCATTATTTTGGGATGAGCTGCTTAAAGAGCATGATCACATAATTTCCAAATGGTTTGATATTCAGTTTCCACTAAAGTCGTAAGATAATTCCAGAACTATTTTCAATAGTAGAAAAAATTATTGCTAATATATGTATGACCTTCATCAAAACTCTTCGGTTTTTCTTTTACAAGTCTCCTGTTTGAGACTTCCCAACCTGGTAATCTGCCAGTGTTTGAACTTTGCACAATTTACCAGTTCACGAAGCTGCAATTTCAGAGTTGTACTCTGAAACATGAAATGGTTCAAGGCCTTTCTCTTATATAGGACTGTATTTGAAAGTAGGATATTTGAGTTATAAAGAAAATTATTCTCATCAGGAAATATTTTAGAGCCTACCTCTAATGTCCTTAGCGTTGAGCTTCTTCCTTCAGAGAACTGATAAGCAGTTCTTTGTACACCCTGTTTTATTGTCATTTTTCCACCAATAATTTTACTGATGTAGCAGGTCCTTTTTTCATGGGATATATTTTCCATTCTCTGACAAATATGAGTCTTAAAAATATCCGGTTTTGTTTTGTTTTGTTTTTATTTTCCTTATTGCTCTCTAGGTCCCACGAGCATGATAGCATTAGGAAGATGGATCAGAATGATGTTCTGTGTGATGATGAAGGTGTTGCGGACCGTGTGGACCACAAGAAGTCATGCAATGCAAGGACTAACATGTCACTGAGGCAGTAGAGTAAAATCTCATCTTACTTTACTGCAAGAAAATCAAATGGGGATTTTAACTTTTACCATATAGAACGCTTTATCCTCATCAAAAGCAGCATTTCAGATATCAGAGGCTATGTTTATCTTAGCCACATATGGCACTTTCCCATTTGCTGGTATAACAAACTTAGCGATGTAAAGCAACACAAAGTTATCATATTATATTTCCATAGGTCTGAAGTTCAAAATTAGTCTCACTGGGCCAAAATCAAAGTGCCAGCAGGGCTATGTTGCTTTCTGAAAGCTCTAGAGGAGAATTCACTTCTTCGCCTTTTCTAACTTCTAGAGATGGAAAAGTTCACAGTCCCCTTCCACATTTACAAGGCCAGCAACATAGTGTTTCTCTAACCCTGCTTCCATCTTTTCATCTCCTTTCTTTCCACAACTGGGAAAATTTTCTACTTTTAAGGATCTATGTTATGTTGTTATAGTGGACCTACCTAGATAATCCAGGATGCCCTTCCAATACCATGGTCATTAACTTAATTACATCTGCAAAGTTCTGTTTGCCATATAATCAAATACTTTCACAAATTCTGAGGATTGGAGCATGGACAACTTTGGGAGACCATTATTTTGTCTACCGTACCATTTTATCAGTTATATTTGTAACAAAAGTCAAATTTGTGTCATCATTTTAGATTATTTTCTAAGAATATTCAACTTTTTTGTGTAAGGTAACTAGAGAATTAAGTTGGACTATAATAGAGATTATTGTACCTGTGACTTTCTAGCCTCTGATGACTAAAATATCCTTTTATATTTAACTCCATAATGACAATGTAAAAATGACACTAATAACGATAACGGTGATTTGGCTGGGATGGGTTCCATTGACATCCAGCCATTTCTTTATGTCACAATATTCTGTATAAGCTAAGAAAGTATTGTTGGAAAATACGTTTTTTGTTATATTTTTAGGACCTGGAAAAATGATCAGCAATTATAAGGATCAAGAGTCAAAGGTTTTACTCTAAAAATCTCCACTCTAATTGACATTCACAATAATATTGTGAGTTCCTAGTAATTATAATTAGCTTGGAGTCAAGCCAGTTTTCTCAAAATCTTGATTTTTTTTTTTTTTTTTTTTTTTTTTTTAGTTTCCCAACACTTTTATCTGTGGGAAATGTGAGAAATGTTAGTAGGCACATATCATTTTATTTTTAAAAATTCCTGAAAATAACCCTGTGTATCAAGGTAGACAGTAGGTAGACTCCGGGACTGATAAATATTGACAATTATGTGATTTTCGAGGGTTTTGACTTTTTATGCTTGTGAATCAAGTTGAAACAGGACTCTTTGCCAATCCTGTATTTTTTATTTTACAAATCAAGTAGTTTAGCTTCCTTTCAACCTAATCTTTGGAAGTTCACTGAGTTTCAGGAAGCTCTACATGTCATACCATTCACCATTCCCCGACCCTTTATTGCTGCAGATAGACTGAAGACTGTCATATCGTGATGATCACACCAACTTCATTTTTGAGAAAATTGAACTCATCTCGATAAAGTTCCTCCAATCACAATTGATATCAGAAATCCTCATTGGATCATAAACTCTTCCACCATCATTTTTAGAACATCAAAGCAAAGTTTCAAATATTCTTATGCTCCCATTTTCAAAATACGCCACATGCAAATTCTGAGAGAGAGACAGAGAGAGAGAGAGAAAAAAAAACTTTCAGAGCCTGAAAGAGAACAAAAGATTGGACTCGGTGTAAAGAGAACACATAACAAAAGAAATCAAATATTCTAATCTGAAGACTTGCTAGTCATTATTCTATATTACATTAAATTATTTATAATTTTCCAATATCACATCACATGAGCCAGACTTTGGTTAAGAGTTACATTACCTAATTCAGCCAATGGAAATAACTATAGCTGACTTTCTAAATATGCTGTTAAATACAGAATCATTTTGCATGTGTGTGCATGAATATGTACACATGTATAAGCATGCACATCTATAGCAATGAAATAAGCCCTCCAAAATTTAATCTTCTTTAATCAAGAACTATCAATATTGTGCCGGCAAAATTTTTCATTTTTTAACATGGAAATTAGGGAAGTTTAATAAATCCTTTTGAAATGTGACCTTTTTTCTTCCTTCTGGATATTTTGCTTCACTCCAAGGACAATATTGAATTACAATTCTAGTTAAAGTTCAGTAAAAAAAAGATTGAAGGATGGAGAAAATTGTTTATGTCTTCCAGTATAGGAGGAGTTACAGTGATAATTTCAGGAGTTAGGATAAAAAAGGGGATGAGGGACAGTAAATTTCTGATGCTATACACTCTCTGACATATCATCATTCAATTTTCCAGTTTTTCCAAAATAATGTTCTAGCATGCATCAGAGGAAAATAAAGCATTTATGAATTTCAGCTAAGGATATAATTTGCTGCCGTTTCATGTTCTAAAATGACTTTTGCCAGTCTCAGCCCCGTGACTATAACCTGTAATCCCTTCAAGAGGAGCACATGGAAGTCTACATTTTATTCTTTCATGAGCTAAAACTTTTGAGAGTGGAAATAGTCATCCTGTTATTTTGAGTTGTTTAGAAATATCAGAAGCAGCAATCTGACCCTGCAGTCTGATATTCTCATGTCTTTCACAGATCTTTGGCAGCAGATTCCTTTGTTTGCTAACAACAACTTATCTCAGTTTACTTGAATAAAAAAGAAAAAAAAATGTTTTATTGGAATGTTATTGGAGTTGCTGAGAACTTAAAAGCAGTGAAAAAACATAAAACCAAAATGAAAAATCCCAAGACCTTAGCCACAGAAGCTCCTAGAGATTTTTTTTTCTTAGGATCTGTTCTAATGCAACTCAGTGCAAAACATCTTCTATATACCTCTCAGCTCAAGAATCAATTTCCTAAGAAAAAACATCTGATTACTCTGTATTAAAATGTTGCTCTTGTGTCCATCATCCCAGACTAGAAATACTAGAAAAAAGTGAGGAGCCTACAATTAACTATCAGGTGTGTCATGAGCATGACTGCCCCCAAGTTGGAAGATTTTTCAAAACAGAGAAGAACTCACAAATTACGTTTCTAATTTGGCCAGTTTCCTGATCACTGCAGGTATTGATATATAATATTACAATAAAACTTTTCATATCCAAAATTTTTCTACCTCCCAATTCCTAAAGCAACTTACTTTACTTTTTCTATTTTTTTTCTTGATTTGAATCACCAAATATCTTCTACCCGGACATTTTAAAAGATCTAGGTTTTTATTTAATAATTTAAAAGTTCTGCCTTTAAACTTTTCTATATTATTGATTTATTATATTATAATTATTTTATCCCTCATTTTATTTCCTTTATTTAAATTTACTTGTGTTTTTCAATATTTTTATATTTCAAATTAGTTCTTACTTTTAATGAGAACTAATTTAATTGGATACTAGCCACGTTTTTTTTCTAGGAGTGTAGCATGGTATTTTGTTGGAATTTTGTGGGAGTCTTATCAATTTCAATTCTGATACCTTTTTTTCCCCATGGATTTTAAGAAATTTTCAAACTAGATTGAGTTGGAAAGTGGAGACTAGAAAGACTATTCTTTAATACCAATTTTTAGTTACAATACTTTGTTGTGAGAGGAAAAGACCTATCATATTTTTTTGTGTGTATATATTTTCCATATGCAAAATTTCTTTGTCTTAATAAGTAGAAAAAAGTTATAAATTACATGAAGGCTTCCTAAGAATGTTCTTTCTTTATTATTGAAATATTTATATAATCATTTCTTACCATCAATATGTACATTTTAATGCTTACAAAGTCTAGTTAGTTTCATGTATTTTTAATACATATTTACTGAGAAAAAAATGATTTCACTCATATACTTGTTTTTGGTTGCTTTTAGTTTGATCAGGCCCAAGATCCCATCCTGAGATAGCTTTCTAAATTTGGTGTTTTGGGGTGTGTCAGTGGGCTATCAGTATATTCTATATGTTTCCTTGGAGAGCCATTTCAACTATTTGAAAACATTTGGAAAACTCCTCAGCCAGTCTCTCAACTAATTCTGAATACTGTCTACATCACACACACACACACACACACACACACACACACACACACACACACACATACAACTAGTCATTAAAGCTAAAGTTGGCCGGGCGAGGTGGCTCAAGCCTGTAATCCCAGCACTTTGGGAGGGCGAGACGGGCGGATCACGAGGTCAGGAGATCGAGACCATCCTGGCTAACACAGTGAAACCCCGTCTCTACTAAAAATACAAAAACTTAGCCGGGCGAGGTGGCAGGCGCCTGTAGTCCCAGCTACTCGGGAGGCTGAGGCAGGAGAATGGCGTGAACCCGGGAGGCGGAGCTTGCAGTGAGCTGAGATCCGGCCACTGCACTCCAGACTGGGTGACAGAGCGAGACTCTGTCTCAAAAAAAAAAAAAAAAAAGCTAAAGTTTAGGATGCCTCCTTGCCTGACCATCCAACTGGGGATTTATGACCCGGTTTATTAAGGGTAAGGGTGGATGTGTGGGCAGGAGGCACAATTGACTAATAGCTAATCAGAGAATTGCATGGTAGCCCATTTGCCCTTGGTATTTCCTTCAGAAACCCATGCGGGATAAGGAAGATTCTCCTTAAATCTAATCACCTTTGCTACTGCTTTTCTCCACTATCCCTAGCCCATAACCAATGATTTTTTTTTTTTTTTATCTTTTACTTGTCTGTATCATGTTCTTTTGGGTTCTTGGTTTTAGTTTGGTCTTGTTAATGGGTTAGAGTGAGATATGGGATTATCAAAACATTTTTTGTTCCCCATAAATGTATATACCTACTATGTACCCATAAGAATTAAAGATAGATAATTTTTAAAATAAATGAATAAAATAAAATTCAATATGAGATTAATTTATGAAGTTCCTCTCCAAGGTCAATAGTTGATTATTGAAGAATACTAATCAACTATTATTGATTAAAGGGTTAAATAATAATACTGGGAAATTGAAAAAAGACAATGCTCATTTTACTATGCATTGAATGGAATACTATTCAGACGTAGAAAAGAATAATCATCAATACTGCATCTCTTTGGTAGTTCGTACTAGTAAGGCTGCTATCCTGGTTCCTAATCATATTATTTAATGACAGAAGCTTTTCTCCTATTTTTTTACTTTTCACAAAAATCTAATATTTCTCTAGGCATTACTAGCATGTATTCAGTAATAAAATATAGAAAATACATTAAATATTTAGAAGATTTACTTTTAAACTAGTAAAAATGTTTGATTTTAATATTCTCTTGTGTTCATTGCACTTTCTCAGGAGCTAGTTCTTCTAACGTTGCATTTGTAGTTTCTTTCTTCCTCAAAGATGTGATGATTCTTATTTATCTAATCACATTTATAGATGAGTTTCTACATTGGTTAGTGTCTGTGGTGAGAAAGCATTTTCTGAGCTTAGACAAGTCTGTTTATAAACAAGGTGACCACTTTGGACAGTAGTTCTGCTTTAGATAATACTTTTAACCTTGTAAAGAAAGAGTTAATATGGCAGACCTAAAATATTATATTAATACTTGGCTTACATTTAGGAACTTGAATTTCAGGAAGTTTCTGCCATTAACTGATGAGTGCCTCGTCATATCTGCACTGTTTGTGGAAACAATGTGGTGTATGCTGAACAACTTCTTTGCTTCCAGGCATCTGGAATTTGGTTATGTTCCAGGCATGATGTGCTAGTATGATCAGGTTCCAGGAAAGAATCTCTGAACACCGAGTCTCTAATGAGCTTCCCAGGTTGACAACATTTCCCAAGTGTCACAATTCATCACTGGGGAATTTAAGGGTATCCTGTTGTAATTTCATGGGGAGAAGACTCTTGGAAATGTGTGCCTGGTTTTCTCCAGAATTTATACCTTGCTGCTTTTCTATTTGCTAATTGTGCTTTGTATCTTTTTGTTGTAAGAAATCATAGTCATGGGTACAACTGTATGCTGAGTCCTGTGAGTCCTCCTTGTGAATCTTTGAATCTGGAGACAGTCTTAGGGATCCTGACACAGAGCACTAGTTCATTTTTGTTTTCATTTATTGATTCATTCAAGAAAAGATTAGATAATATGAGCATGTGCCCCAGGAAAGCTGCTGCATTTAACATTAATAAACAAATAAAAAAATTTAAAATCTGGTGGAAGATTCATATATTAAAAATAATTATCTTAGAGTGCTAAGATAAGCTCATGGGAAAACGGCAGTGCATAGGTAGACATCTAAAATATACCAGGGTATCAGGGAATGTTTGTGAGAAAATGATACTTAAGCTTTGTTTTGAATGTTTAGATGAAGGTAAATAGAGAGGAAATGTCATTCCAGATATATGCAAGGGGACAGACTCTTGAAGCAGCATAATTTGTTTAGGTGGGTCAGATATTCCCATGGGGAAACAGGTAACTTCTGGGTCATGAAGAGTGTTGCTAAGCTAAGTACGAGATTTCACTCCCATTATTTTAGAGGATTCATTTTAAATTGAAACTATGAAAAATTATCTCAAACTTAGATGTTTAAAACAACATAAATTTATTATATTGTAGTTTGGAGGCTGAGTCTGACACGGGTCTCTCCTGGCTGAAATCAAGGTACTGCCAGGGCTGTGCTCCTCTCTTGACACTTTAGGGAAGATCTGTTTGTCTTTTCTATCTTCTAGAAGTCACTCAATTCCTTGGCCTCTGACCTCCTTCGTCTATTTTTAGTCGTCAATATTGAATCTTTCTGGCTGTTCTTCCATGGTAATCTTTCTCTTTGACTATAATCATCACATTTAGGAACCCATGTGATTGGATTGGGCCCACCTGCATCATACAGGATAATCTTACCTCAATTTCTATAAAGTGATTTTGCCTACAAAGTAATTTTTGTTCTAAATTAATATATTAACAGGGTTCAGTGATTAACATGTGGACATCTTTGGGAGATAATTATTCTATTTACCATAGTCATTCAATAATTTTGGTTAAAGGAGTAAAATGTGCGGTTTAGCAAAGTTACGCTTGTCCTTCTCCAGTTTAATTTGAGAGACACTGATGTCTCACTTACCTTTCTTTGATCAAAATATAACAGAGGCAATTGATAACTCAATCAAATCAGAGTAACATTTGCAATTTGTTTTAGTTAGTTCACCTTCCCAGTGTTTTGGAAGAGCGATGTTAAATGTCCGAAATAAATCTGACGACATATTTTTCCACATAATTTGATACAAACTGGCTTTTAAAAAAGGGAATTTAATGGTGCACAACACTAAAGATAATGACATGACTTCAGGCACAAATTGGCCCAGGAATTAAATTACGTCAAAGAGTTGTTTTAGATATCTCTTTGATGTAATGATTTTTTTTATATATGTATTCCTATGTTTATTGCAATACTAGTCACAGTAGACAAGGTATGGAATCAACCTAAGTATCTATCAACAAATTAATGGATAAAGAACATGTGGCACACAATGGAGTACTACTAAGACATAAAAAAAGAATCAAATATTGTTATTTGAGGCAACATGGGTGATCCTCGAGGACATTATGTTGAATGAAATAAGCTAGGCACAGAAAGATAAATACTACATGTTCTCACTCATATGTGGAAACTGAAATGCTTGATCTTTTAGTAGTAGAGAGTAAAATAGTGGTCACTAGAGGCTGGACAGGATAAGGGACTGTGGGCAACAGAGAGAGGATGGTTAATATACAACATTACAGCTAAACAAGAGGAATACCTCCTAGTGTTCTACAGTGTTAATACCATAAGGTTACTAAGTAAATGATAATTAATTGTATTTTTTCAAGTATCTTGAAGATAGAGTTTTGAATGTTAAGAACACAAAGAAAAAAAGATTTGAGGTGGTAGATATACTAATTACCTGATTTGATCATTATGTATTGTGTACATGTAACAAAATATCACACTGTGCCCCATAAATATATACAATTCTTAGGTCTCTCTCTCTCTCTATGTGTGTCTTTGTGTGTGTATACACAGACACAGACACAAACATATATATAACTTTATAGCACGAAAAAAGAAATATGTGTTTTTTTTTCCCCAAAACTTGGCCCCCTTTGTGCTAGATCATTTCTCACACAGGCCTTTCCCTGGTGGCTTCAAGAAAGCCATAATTGACTTAAATAATTATAAATTTCCAAGGTAAGATGATCCTTTTGAAATAGAAACAGTTTATTTGCACCAAAGTCTAAGAAAATGAAATTCATTTTGACCCACTATCTCTACTTGAGTCAAATGATTATATCTGAACCAATTGCTGTGCTCAGGAGTATGTGGTCAAAATCACATGATACAGGCATACATTGAATATGTTGTGGATGCTATTTCAGACCACTGCAAAAAAGCAATTATCACAAGAATGTGAGCCATATGAAATTTTTATTTTCCCAGTGTGCATAAAAGTTTTGTTTACATTACAGTATAGTTAATTAAGTATGCAATAGCATTATGTCTAAAAAGACAACTTATATATCTTCATTAAAAGGCACTTTATTGCTAAAAAATATTAACAATCATCTGAGCTTTCAGAGAGCTGCGGGTAAACTTTCTTTTCTCAATGTTAGTGGCTGCTGACTGATTAAGGTGGTGGTTGCTAAAGGCTGGGGTGGCTGAGACAATTTACTAAAATAAGACAACTATAAAGTTTGCAGAAGAATGCACTCTTCCTGTCATGAAAGAGTTCTTTGTAGCTTGCTGTGCTATTTGCTAGCATTTTAGCCACAGAACTTTCTGCAAAATTAAAGTCAATCCTCTCAAACACTGCCACTGCTTTGTCAACTAACTTTATGGAATATTCTAAATTATTTATTTTCATTTCAAGAGTGTTCACAGCATCTTCACTAGGACTAGATCCCATCTCAAATAATCATTTTCTTTGCTTATCTATGAGAAGCAACTCCTCATCTGTTCAAGTTTTACCATGAGATTGCAACAATTCAGTCACATCTTCACCCTCCACCTCTAATTCTAGTCCTCTTGCTATTTCTAACACATTTGCTGCTACTTTCTTCACTTGAATCTTGAGAGCCCCAAAGTTATCATGCGCATGGGAATCAACATCTTCCAAACTCCTCTGAATGTTGGTATTTTGATCTCCTATGACACGCACATGTTCTTAATAGCATCTGAAAGGATGAATCTTTTCCGGAAGGTTTTCAGTGTTTTTTCCCCCAGATTTATCAAAGAAATCACTATCTATGGTAACTACAGGCTTTTGAAATATATTTCTTAAATAATAAGACTTGGAAGTCAAAATCGCTCTTTGAACCACAGGCTGCAGCGTGGATGTTTTGTTAGCAGGCATGGAAACAACATTAATCTAAAGAGATGTAAAGACATCTTCATCAGGGTTCTTGAATGACCAGGTGCCATTGTCAATGGGCATTTAGAAACTAATCTTTTTTTGTTTGTTTGTTTTTCCCTAAGCAGTAGGTCTCAACGATGGGCTTAAAATATTTAATAAACTGTGATCTAAACAGTTGTGCTGCCATCCAGGCTTTGTTTATCCATTGATAGAGCACAGGCAGAATAGATTTAGCATAATACTTCAGCACCCTAGAATGTTAAGATGGCTTCAACTTAAAATCACCAGTTGCATTTAGTTACTGTCAGGAGAGTCAGCCTGTCCTTTGCAGCTTTGAAGCCAGGCATTTACTTCTCTTCTTTAGCTATAAAATTCATAAATGGCATCTTCTTCCAATAGAAGGCTGTTTCATCTAGGCTGAAAATCTGTTGTTTAGTGAGAGCACCTTCATGAATTTTCTTAGCTAGAGCTTCTGGATAATTTGCTGCAGCTTCTAAATCAGCACTTACTGGTTTTACTTGTACATCTATGTTGGGGAAACAGCTTCCGTCCTTAAACCTCATAAACTAACTTATTCTAGCTTCCAACTTTTCTTCTGGAGCTTCTTTACCTCTCTCAGTGTTCATAGAATGGATGAGTGTTAGGGCCATGCTTTTAACTAAGCTTTGGCTTAAAGACATGTCATGCCTGTTTTGCTCTTCTAGCTAGACCACTAAGACTTTCTTTATATCATTAAAAAGGTTGTTTCACATTCTTATCACTTAGTTGTTTTCTGGAGTAACACTTCTAATTTTCTTCAAGAATTTTATTTTGCATTCACAACCCAGCACATGTTTACACAAGAGTCTTAGCTTCCAGCTTGTTTTGATTTTTGACATGCCATCCTCACTAAACTTAATCATTTCTAATTTTTGATTTTTAGTGAGAGACATGTAATTCTTCCTTTTACTTGGACACTTAGGGCCCATTGTAGAGTCATCAATTTGCCTAATTTCCATATTGCTCTGTCTCAGAGCATAGGTAGGCCTAAGGTGAGAGTGAAAGAAAGAGGGAGACAGAGAGAGAGAGAAATATCCAATCAGTGAAGCAGTCAGAATGAATACAACATTTATCAATTAAGTTTGCCATCTTATATAGACATGGTTTGTGGCACCCCAAAACAATTGCAATAGTAATCAAAGACCACTGATCACAGAGCATAATAACAGATATATTATAATGAAAAAGTTTGAAATATTGCAGAAATTACCAAAGCGTGGCATGGTCACATGCAGGTTGCACATGTTGTTGAACAAATGGTACCCGCAGACTTACTGGACTCAGGGCTGCCACAAACATTCAGTTTGTAAATAATGTAATATCTATGAAGTACAATAAAGCAAATAACAATAAAACAAGGTATGCCTTTATATTCTGAAATAGAAATGAATGTCCTCAACACAAATAAATGAAAAACATTTGAGATGAAAAAAATCATGTTAATTATCCTGATTGATCATTACACATTGTAAACATATACAGAAAAATCATACTGGCCTCTTTAAATATGTACAATTACTATGTGCCAATTAAAAATTTCTTAAAAATTCAAATATTTTTAGCACTCTATTTCTTCTTTTTTTAGCTATTTGTATTGTGCATCGTATTTTGATATGTTGTGATTCTATTTTTATTGTGCATTCTATTTGACCAATCAAATAGACACACATATTTCTTTAGTGTGTACAATATGCAAACTTAAGTTATCGTACTTGGCTTAGTGTTAATATTTTGTGCGTTACATTACTTCCTAAGAAATATCAAAACTTGAAACATGATAATTTTGTTTAAACACCACAGGTTTTTTTTTGCATATATATATGCTAAGTCCACTTTACTTTTAAACCCTGAAATACAGAGTAACATTTTTCTTTAATATAGTCACTTTCTAAATAAAGAAAAAATAAATATGTAGTTTTCATAGTAATATACATATTTATCAATTTCAGTGTTCTTCCATCATCTATGCAGACTCATGGTTTCATATTGTTTAATCTGATTTAATTTCTCAGCTTGCAATATTTCTTTTGTATTTCCTCTAGTGCACTTGTGTAATTTATTTGCTCAGTTGTTATTAAACTTAAAACGTGTTCATTTTGACATTATGTTGAAGGATAGTGATAGAAATAATATTTTCCCAACCCATTAAAATTCATTATCATATGTGTCTCAAGTCTTGGCTCATACAAAACATTTACAAGACAGAAAGGAAAATTTTTAAAACAAAACAAAACAAAATAGTCAAAAGAAAAATTTTCATGTTGAAAGAATAATTCTAAGCCTACTTTAGTCTTATTATTTGTGACACAGAATGATTTCAGAAACACTTTACCTAGTTTGAGATCACTAGAGCTCACCTTTAATATAATGAAGAATCACAATATTATTTAGAATCAATAAAAATATGTTTGAAAATGAAGTTATCAAAGACATTCATTACATATGACTAAAGAATGGTCAGCTCAAAACCATTCTTAAATTGAATGTACTAAAATTAGAACAATTTTCTTGGAACTATTTGGAATTATATAGAAAATAGCTAATTTTCATAAGAATTGTTTTTAATTTTATTTCAGATTCAGGGAGTACAGGTGCAGGTTTGTTATAAAGGTATATTACATGATAGTGAGGCTTGGGTTATGATTGAACCCATCACCCATTTAGTGAGCATAGTATCCAATAGGTAGTTTTTCAGCCCTTGCCCTCCTGCCCTTCCTCTATCTTGTAGTCCCCAGTGTCTGTTGTTTCCATTTTAATGTTCATTTGTACTCAGTGTTTAGCTCCCACTTACAAGTAAGAACACGCGGTATTTGGTTTTCTATTTCTCCATTAGGTCACTTCAGATAATGGCATCTAGCTGCATTCATGTTGCTGCAAATAATATGACTTCATTATTTTTTATGGCTGCATAGTATTCTACCTTTCTTTATCCAATCCGCTGCTGATGGACACCTAGGTTGATTCCATGTCTTTACTATTGTGAATAGTGCTGCAATGAACATACAGGTGCGTGTGTTTTTTTGGTAGAAAAATTCATTTCCTAAATACCCAGTGATGGGATTGCTGGGTTAAATGGTAGTTCTGTTTTTAGTTCTCATAAGGAGAAATTTTTAAAACTCCCATCAGATATGCTCTAACTCTGAGGATCTCAGTAAATTGCACCTGTCTGCAACTGCACAATCCATTTCCTATGACATACATCTAAGGTTACAATAACAAGTTTGTTAAAACAGTAATTGAAGATCCAAGAACAGTTACAATTTGACAAAACAAACAAACAAACAAACAAACAAAAAACTGCCATTGCTTAACTCAAAGCTTACTTTAAAGATTCAACTTTTTATTACAATACAAATCTTTAATGAAGGCAAAAACAGTACAATATAAAAATGTTGTCTAATCATTAAATTTGTCAAAGAAGAAAGTTCTGAGTTATGAGTGAGGGAAAACTCTGAACTTCGTATACAAATGTATATAAAATTGTGACTTTGTGATACATACTGAGATTATTAAGTGTTCGTATTCCCATCTGTAAGCTAGGCATGATAATAATAGTACATGTTTCCTTATAGCACTGGAGTAAAAGAAATATGATAATTTATGTAAAGTATTTGACTAAATACCTAGGATATAAGATTTCACAAAGGTCAGTTTTTAAAATTTTTGTTGTTATTATATTAGAAATAAGTTGGGAATTCTCAGCTACTAAACAACAGCTTGATGTACTGAAGACCGAAATTAGAAAAAAGCTGCTACATTAAAATTTAACTAATTTCCTCTTTCCCTGTCTTTAAATTATAGACAATGTGTTATTTATGTTGATGGGAAAGATCAATCGACACTAAGTGTTTTTCCTTTTAGGAAGTTTTATTTTTTCCCTTTGACTTAAAAGGATCCATGAAGTAGAGAAGTATATAAGTGGTTGGTTTCGGGAAGGCTCCAACTTGAAACTGTATGCAGCTTTCAGAACTAGGAACAATTGAGAGCTTAAAGGACTCTTTCATCAGAGATTTAGCTGTGTATCTGTGTAATCAAGATAGCAACAACTTAAAAACCTTTTTTTTTTTTTTTCTGGCTCGGGGGAGAAGGGGGTTGTAATAATAGCCTAAGACAAATCTCAGAGTTTCAAGACAGAGGCTATTTCACCTTGAGATTTTAAGTACGTGCTTTGAGTTTACAAATTTTATGTAAATAATGAGTACACTTTTTAACTGGATTCTCACTTTGAGGTAAGATAACTCATAATAATATTCCAATCCTGCATGTGACAAAACTGGTGTCTGACGTACTAAAGGCCTGGCAGTTAAAAGTGACAAAGGCACTACAACCATTTCTGCTTCATTACATGAGAAAACTTATGGAAATGGAAATATTTATAAATTATAATTAGAAGTTACAATTTATTGGATTTTAGATAATGTATCAATAATTTTGCTATACATATACATTGAAATCTACATTAGATGGCTTGAGCTATAATGGAGTTTATGTCACTTTATCACCTAGGAAAGCATCTCAAACTTTGAGAACATTTGTTTTTCATCTTTTAAATTATATAACCGAAAGCGATGTCCAATTGAAGATGATTTCCCAGTAGAAGCAAGTAGAAAACCTGTAATAGCATGGTGAGTTCATTACCTGTGCTGAGTGTATAGCAGATTCGTGATGATGGCTGCAAATGAGATTGATTCTTTGCCCTCACTCCAAGCAGATGACTTATGGTAATCAGACCATATTTAGGCTTTGTATATTAATAGCAATAAAAAAACTAAAAGAAAAAAATGTTTGCACATATTTTAAGGCAAAATTTGCCTATTGTATTCTTTAGAAATTTTGTCATACAGCTTGGTGACTTATTAGTATTCCTAATATGCAAACAGAGCTGCTATTAAAGGATTGGACTCTATTTTTCATTAGACAATTGTTTAAAATCTGATCTTATAACTTAACATCTAAACTTTACAAGATTTTAAACTCCTGTATACTGAGACTAAGCGTGGTGGCTCACGCCTGTAATCCCAGCACTTTGGGAGGCCAAAGTGAGTGGGTCACCAAAGGTCAGGCGCTCCAGACCAGCCTGGCCAACATGGTGAAACCGTGTCTCTACAAAAATACAAAAACTAGCCAGGCGTGATGGCAGGTGCTGGTAATCCCAGCTACTCGGGAGGCTGAGGCGGGAGAATCGCTTGAACCTGGGAGGCAGAGGTTTCAGTGAGCTGAGATCATGCTATTGCATTCCAGCTTGGGTAACAGAGCAAGATTCCATCTCATAAAACAAAACAAAGCAAACAAACAAACAAACAAACAAACAAAAAGCTCTGTATACTTCAGTTTCCACACTTGAAATATGCTGAAAATATTACTGATAAAATTAGCCCCAACAGTTTCTTTTGTGAAATGAGATTGTGTGTATTAAAAATAATTTCTCCCTCATATAGAGTAAGGACTCAATAAATTGTAGCCATTACTATTGTTATCATCACCACTACCATCATCATAATCATTATAATTATCACAATTAATTGATAATTATATCAAATAATAAATAGATTATAAAGATAATATTTGTTTTAGCCTGTCTTTTTTTTTTTTTTTTTTTTTGAGACGGAGTCTCGCTCTGTCGCCCAGGCTGGAGTGCAGTGGCCGGATCTCAGCTCACTGCAAGCTCCGCCTCCCGGGTTCAGGCCATTCTCCTGCCTCAGCCTCCCGAGTAGCTGGGACCACAGGCGCCCGCCAGCTCGCCCTGCTAGTTTTTTGTATTTTTTAGTAGAGACAGGGTTTCACCGTGTTAGCCAGGATGGTCTCGATCTCCTGACCTTGTGATCCACCCGTCTCGGCCTCCCAAAGTGCTGGGATTACAGGCTTGAGCCACCGCGCCCGGCCCTAGCCTGCCTTCTTAACAATTAACAGAACAGAAGGATTTCTGCAGTTATAATATCAGCTATTGCTTAGGAAACTGTAATAAACTGATAAAGTTTGAAAATATTTTACAAAGTTGGTCTTAACACTACCTATATATTTGGAAATGAATATATCTGTTGGTCAAATTCACTTATTTTATAAAGTCAGTACCATTTTCTCTCTTTGGAATATCTGATGATAATTATTTTTGCAACTATCCAAGATACTTACCATGATTTGCACCTATACTATATCCATGCCCATATTTATATTTTAGGTTTTTATTTATACACATATCTCTATCCCTATTTTTAAAACAGTATAATATTCTCCTTTCAGATTGTAAGCTTTTTGGTAATGGGAGCTCACTAATGTATGTATGTATGTATCTTTATTGATACATAATAATTATACATGTGCATGGGGTACATGTGGTATTTTGATACATGCATGCAACAAACAACAATCAAATCAGGGTATTTAGGATATCTATCACCACAAACATTTATTATTTCTTTGTTTTAGAACATTTCAAATCTTCTAGCTATCTTGAAATATACAATAAATTATTCTTAACTATAGTCACCCTACTGCACTATCAAACACTAGAACTTATTTCTTCTAACTGTATGTTTGTACCCATTATCCAGCCTTTCTTTATCCTCCCTCTCACCCTTCCTGGCATATGGTTACTATCATTCTACTCTCTATCTGCATGAAGTAATTTTTTTCAGCTTCCACATTTGAGGGAGAATATGTGATTTGTCTCTCTGTGCCTGACTTATTTCAACTAACATAATGACCTCCAGTTTCATCCATGTGCTGCAAGTTACAAGATTTCATTCTTTTTTACAACTGAGTGGTATTCCATTGTGTACATAAACCACAATTTCTTTATCTGTTCATCTGGTGATAGACACTTAGATTGAACCATATCTTGGCTATTGTAAATAATTCTGCAATAAACATGGTGGTGCACATAACCCTTTGATATATTGGTTTCCTTTCCTTTGGATAAATACCCAGTAATGGTACTGCTAGATTGTATGGTAGTTCTATTTTTAGTTCTGTGAGAAAGCTCTATAATGGCTGCATTAATTTACATTCCCACCAAAAGTGTATTAGAGTTACCTTTCCTCTGCATCCTCACCAGCATTTTTTTTCTGTCTTTTTGATAATAGTCATTGTAACTAGAGTGAAATGCTATCTGACTATTATTTTGATCTACATTTCCCTGATTAGTGATGTTGAGCTTTTTTTCCCCATAGTCTTTTGGCCATTTCTCTGTCTTCTTCTGGTAAGTATGTAATCAGATCCTTTGCTCACTTTTTTAATGGGATTATTTAACTTTTTGTTGTTTGAGTTCCTTGTAGATTGTGGATGTTAATCCCTTATTATTATAGACAGATAGTTGCAAATGTATATTTCAACTTAATAGACTGTCTCTTCACTCTGTCAGTTGTTCCCTTTGTGCAGAAGCTTTTGAGTTTAATATAATCTCATTTGTCTATTTTTGTTTTTGTTGCCTATGCTTTTGAAATTTTAATCATAAAATATTTACTTAGACTAATGTTCTGAAGTATTTCCCCTGTTTTCTTCTAGTACTTCTATAGCTTTACGTCTTCCATTTATGTCTTTAATCCATTTTGAATTGATTTTGTATGTGGTGAGAGCTAGTCTGCTATTATTTTTCTGTATAAGGATATCCAGTTTTCCTGGCAACATTTTTTGAAGAGGGTATCCTTTTCCTCTAGGTATGTTCTTGGCATTTTCATTGAAAATCAGTTGACTGTAAATATGTGGACTTATGACTGGGTTCTCTGTTCAGTTCCATTGGTCTGTGTGTCTGTTTTATACCAAAACCATGTTGTTTTGGTAACTATAGCTTGGTAGTATACTTTGAAGTCAGGTAGTGTAATGCCTCCAGCTTTGTTCCTTTTGCTCAAGATTGCTTTGGCTACTTGGACTCTGGCAATTCCATATACATTTGGAGAATTTTTTTTTTCTATGAAGAACATCACTGACACTTTTATAGAATTGCATTGAGTCTGTAGGTTGCTTTTGGTAGTGTTGCCATTTTAATGATATTTAGTTATTTCAGTCCATGAGTGTAAAGTATCTTTCCATTTATTTGTATTCTCTTCCATTTCTTTCACCAGTGTTTTATAGTTTTCATTATAGTGGTCTTTTACTTCTTTGGTTAAATATATTTCTAGGTATTTTTCTGTAGCTATTGTAAGTGGAATTAATGTCTTGATTTCTCTTTCAGCTAGCTCATTACTGATATGTAGAAATTCTACTGATTTTTGTATGTTGATTTTTTATTTTGCAACTTTACTAAATTTGTTTATCAGTTCTAACAGATTTTTTGGCTTTTTGTTTGTTTTTGACAGGGTCTCACTCTGTCACCCAGACTGGAATACAGTGGTGTGATCTTGGTCTGCTGCAACCTCTGCCTCCTGGGCTCAAATGATGCTCTCACCTCAGCCTCCTGAGTAGCTGGGACTACAGGCACCCCCTGCCATGCCCAGCAGCTAATTTTCGTATTTTTAGTAGAGACAGGGTTTCACCATGTTGCCCAGACTGGTCTTGAACTCCTGGACTCAAGTGATCCATGTGCCTTGGCCTCCCAAAGTGCTGGGATTACAGGCCTGAGCCACTGTGCCCAGCCTCTGAAAGTTTTTGGTGGACTATTTAGGTTTTCCTGTATATAAGATCATGGCATCTGCAAAGAGGGACAATCTGACTTTCTCTTAGTCAATTTAGATACATTGTGTTTCTTTCTCTTGCCTGATCGCTTTGCCTAAAACTTCCAATACTACCTTAAATAAGAGTGATGAAAGTGGACATCGTTGTAATGTTCCAACAAAGAAGGACACACCAAAAAGTAAACTACAGAGCAGTAGACTTGAATATAGATGCAAAACTCCTTCACAAAATATTAGCAAACAAAATTCAACAAATAAAAAAGATAATAAATCATGATTAATTGGGGTTTATCCTATGGAAGCAAGGATGGTTCAACATACACAAATCAATAGATGTAATACAACATGAAAACAGAATAAATATGAATATCTCAATAGATGTAGAAAAAATTGAAAACTCTCAGCATGCTTTCATGATAAAAACTCAACAAATTGAGCATAAAAGGAATATACTTCAACATAATGAAGGTCACATATGATGAACTCACAGCTACTATTACACTAAATGGCTAGAAGCCTTTCCTCTAAAAACTGTAAAAAGATGAAGAAATTAATATTTATAAAACCACAGTTTCTAGTACAAAGGTCTTGTGGACAGAAAGTATTCAGTGTTTTCTGAGTAACTGTAATAAAATAACTATTTCCTAAATTGTAGAAAATTACCAAAGAATGTGCTGAAATGTAAAGAACACTTTGCAATAGACTTTTGGAGAAAGGAAACCAAAATATGTAGGTTGGGATTAAAAAGCAGATGTTTTACATCAAATGGCATATTTGTAAACTGGAAAATTAAACTATTCATAATCTACTTTTTATGGTAATATATTATAAAAATGTAATTCTTATAACATGTTGACAAATAATATTTAAAATTTCTTTATTATCTGGTATTTATATCAGATATTCTTTGGGTGAAGGCAAACTAGAAGCAAAGCAAGTTTGTAAAAGCTTAGTAACAGTATAAAGGTCATGAGACACAGCACAATAATTTACTGATACTTAGTGGGACAAAAAAATATGCTTCACAAGATTCACTGATATTATTTTCATTGTCTGACTGCTATTTTCATCACTCTCCTTCTTATTAAAGTTCTTCAAACTGAACACATGAAGAAACAGAAATCACAAGACAACTTTGTCTTGAGAAGAGAGGAGAAATTCCCTCAGGAAATACTTAGATTAGATTTTATGTTACACTATATTTTTTCTGATTTAGTTTTATATAAATAGCCCAAATGATGCAATAGATAAATACTTGAAGCTTTGGTTTTGCTTTGAACTCAAGTCGTAATAACAATCATATATAAGACATGTAAAAACTTTTTTATAAATAAAATGTTCATATAAGATTTTTTCCTGACTTTAACAGCCCTATAAAAGTGTTAAAAATAACACTTTTTTAAAAAAGAGTTGAGTAATTGTTTAAATCTTTTCTTCTTTTAATATCGAGATTTGATGAGTTCCATTCCAAGATGACCAAATAGGAACAGCTCTAGTCTGCAGCTCCCAGTGTGATCTACACAGAAGACAGGTGATTTCTGCATTTCCAACTAAGGTACCTGGTTCATCTCATTGGGACTGGGTGGACACTGGGTGCAGCCCACAGAGGGTGAGCAGAAGCAGGGCAGGGTGTTGCCTTACCTGGCAAGCGCCAGGGGTCGGGGGATTTCCCCTTCCTAGCCAAGGAAAGCCATGACAGACTGTATCTGGAAAATTGGGACACTGTTGCCCAAATACTGCACTTTTCCCACAGTCTTAGGAAGTGGCAGAACAGGAGATTGTGTCCCGTGCCTGGCTTGGTAGTTCCCACGCCCATGGAGTCTTGCACTGTTAGTGCAGCAATCTGACATTGACCTGTGAGGCTGCAGCCTGGTGGGGGTAGGGGCATCCGCCATTACTGAGGCTTCAGTAGGTAAACAAAATGACCAGGAAGCTCTAACTGGGCGGAGCCCACTACAGCTCAGCAAGGCCTACTGCCTCCATAGCCTCCACTTCTGTGGGCAGGGAATAGCCAAACAAAAGACAGCAGAAACTTCCGCAGACTTAAACGTCCCTGACTGATAGCTCTGAAGAGAGCAGTGGTTCTCCAAGCACAGTCCATTCAAACTCTGAGAATGGACAGACTGCCTCCTCAAGTTGGTCCCTGACCTCCAGGTAGCCTAACTGGGAGACACTTCCCAGTAGGGGCAGACAGACACCTCATACAGCTGAGTGCCCCTCTGAGATGAAGCTTCCAGAGGAGGGATCAGGCACAAATATTTGCTGTTCTGTAATATTTTCTGTTCTACAGGCTCCGCTGGTGATACCTAGGAAAACAGGGTCTGGATTGGGCCTCCAGCAAGCTCCAACAGACCTGCAGCTAAGGGACCTGACTATTAGAAGGAAAACTAACAAACAGAAAGGAATACCATCAACATCAACAAAAGGGGCATCCGCACCAAAACCCCATCTCTAGGTCACCAACATTAAAGACCAAAGGTAGATAAAACCACAAAGATGGGGAGAAACCGGAGCAGAAAAGCTGAAAATTCTAAAAACCAGAGTGCCTTATTCCTCCAAAGGATTGCAGCTCCTTGCCAGCAAAGGAACAAAGCTGGATGGAGAATGACTTTGATGAGTTGACAGACGTAGACTTCGGAAGGTTGGCATAACAAGCCTCCAAGCTAAAGGAAGATGTTCAAACCCATCACAAGGAAGTTAAAAACGTTGTAAAAAGATTAGACAAATGGCTAACTAGAATAAACAGTGTAGACAAGACCTTAAATGACCTGATTGCACTGAAAACCATGACATGAGAACAATGTGATGCATGCACAAGCATCAGTAGCTGATTTGATAAAGTGGAAGGAAGGGTGTCAGTGATTGAAGATCAAATTAATGAAATGAAGTGAGAAGTTTAGAGAAAAAAAAACAATAAAAAGAAAGGAACAAAGCCTCCAAGAAATATGGGACTATGTGAAAAGACCAAATCTACGTCTGAATGGTATACCTGAAAGTGACATGAAGAATGGAATCAAGCTGGAAAACACTGTTCAGGATATTATCCAGGAGAACTTCCCCAACCTAGCAAGGCAGACCAACATTCAAATTTAGGAAATACAGAGAACACCACAAAGATACACCTCGAGAAGAGCAACTCCAAGATGCATAATTGTCCAATTCACCAAGGTTGAAATGAAGGGGAAAATGTTAAGGGCAGCCAGAGAGAAAGGTCAGGCTACCCACAAAGGGAAGCTCATCAGACTAACAGTGAATCTCTCGGCAGAAACTCTACAAGCCAGAAGAGAGTGGGGGCTAATATTCAACATTCTCAAAGAAAATAATTTCCAACCCACAATTTCATATCCAGCCAAACTAAGTTTATTAAGTGAAGGAGAAAAAAAATCATTTACAGACATGCAAATGCTAAGAGATTTTTGTCACCACTAGGCCTGCCTTACAAGAGCTCCTGAAGGAAGCACTAACATGGAAAGGAACAACTAGTACCAGCCACTGCAAAAACATGCCAAATTGTAAAGACCATCGATGCTAGGAAGAAACTGCATCAACGAACAGGCAAAATAATCAGCATACGTCATAATGAGAGGATCAAATTCACACATAACAATAACTTTAAATATAAATGTGCTAAGTGCCCCAATTAAATGGCACAGACTGGCAAATTGGATAGAGTCAAGAACCATCAGTGTGCTGTATTCAGGAGACCCATCTCATGTGCAGAAACACACATAGGTTCAAAATAAAGGGATGGAGGAGGATCTACCAAGAAAATGGAAAGCAAAAAAAAAAAAAAAAAAAAAAAAAAGCAGGAGTTGCAATCCTATTCTCTGATAAACCAGACTTTAAACCAACAAAGATCAAAAGAGACAAAGAAGGTCATTACATAATGATAAAGGGTTCAATTCGGCCGGGTGCGGTGGCTCACGCCTGTAATCCCAGCACTTTGGGAGGCCGAGACGGGCGGATCACGAGGTCAGGAGATCGAGACCATCCTGGCTAACACGGTGAAACCCCGTCTCTACTAAAAAATACAAAAAACTAGCCGGGCGAGGTGGCGGGCGCCTATAGTCCCAGCTACTTGGGAGGCTGAGGCAGGAGAATGGCCTGAACCCGGGAGGCGGAGCTTGCAGTGAGCTGAGATCCGGCCACCGCACTCCAGCCTGGGTGACAGAGCGAGACTCCGTCTCAAAAAAAAAAAAAAAAAAAAAAAAGGGTTCAATTCAACAAGAAGAGTTAACTATCCTAAATATATATGCACCCAATACAGAAGCACCCAGATTCATAAAGCAATTCCTTAGAGACCTACAAAGAGACCTAGACTACCACACAATAATAATGAGGGTACTTTAATACCTCACTGTCAATATTAGACAGATCAATGAGACAGAAGGTTAACAAGGATATCCAGGACTTGAACTCACATCTGCACCAAGTGGACCTAATAGACATCTACAGAACTCTCTACCCCAAATCAACAGAGTATACATTATTCTCAGCACCACAGTGTACTTATTCCAAAATTAACCACATAATTGGAAGTAAAGCACTCCTCAGCACATGTAAATGAACAGAAATCACAACAAACTCTCTCTCAGACCACAGTGCAAACAAATTAGAACTCATGATTAAGAAACTCACTCAAAATCACACAACTACATGAAAACTGACAACCGGCTTCTGAATGACTACTGGATAAATAACAAAATTAAGATGGAAATAAAGATGTTCTTTGAAACAAATGAGAACAAAGACACAACATATCAGAATCTCTGAGACACATTTAAAGCAGTGTGTAGAAGGAAATTTATAGCACTAAATGCCCACAAAAGAAAGCAGGAAAGATCTAAAATCGACACCCTAAAATCACAATTAAATGAACTAGAGAAGCAAGAGTAAACAAATTCAAAAGCTAGCAGAAGGCAAGAAATAACTAAGATCAGAACAGAAATAAAGGAGATAGAGACACAAAAAATCACTTCAAAATCAATGAATCCAGGAGCTGTTTTTTTGAGAAAATCAACAAAATTGATAGACTGCTAGCAAGACTAATAAAGAAGAAAAGAGATAATAATCAAATAGATACAGTAAAAAAAAATGATAAAGGGGATATCACCCCCAATCCCACAGAAATGCAAACTACCATCAAAGAATACTATAAACAACTCTAAGTGAATAAACTAGAAAATCAAGAAGAAAGGGATAAATTCCTGTGTGCATATACCCTCCCAAGACTAAACCAGAAAGAAGTTGAATCTCTGAATAGACCAATAATAGGCTCTGAAATTGTGGCAATAATTAATAGCCTACCAACCAACAAAAGTCCAGGACCAGAAAGATTCACGGCTGAATTCTAGCAGAGGTACAAAGAGGAGCTGGTACCATTCCAGCTTCTGAAACTACTAGTTTCAGAATAGTACCTTCTGAAATTATTCCAATCAATAGAAAAAGAGGGCATCCTTCCTAACAAATTTTATGAGGCCAGCAACATCCTGATACCAAAGACTGGCAGAGACACAACAAAGAGAATTTTAGACTAGGATCCCTGGTGAACATCAATGTGAAAATAATAAAATACTGGCAAACCGAATCCAACAGCACATCAAAAAGCTTATCCACCAAGATCAAGTCAGCTTCATTCTTGGGATCCAAGACTAGTTCAACATACGCAAATCAATAAATGTAATCCATCACATAAACAGAACCAATGATGAAAACCACATGATTATCCCAGTAGATGCAGAAAAGGCCTTTCGCAAAATTCAACAGCCCTTCATGCTAAAATCTCTCAGTAAACTAGGTATTGATGGAACATATCTCAAAATAATAAGAGCTATTTATGACAAAACCACAGACAATATCATACTGAATGGGCAAAAACGGGAAGCATTCCCTTTGAAAACTGGCACAAGACAGGGATGCCCTCTCTCACCACTCCCATTCAACATAGTGTTGGAAGTTCTGGTCAGGGCAATAAGGCAAGAGAAGGAAATAAAGGGTATTCGGTTAGGAAAAGAGGAAGTCAAATTGTCCCTATTTGCAGATGACATGATTGTATATTTAGAAACCCCATTGTCTCAGCCCCAAATCTCCTTAAGCTGATAAGCAACCTCAGCAAAGTCGCAGGATACAAAATCAACATGCAAAAATCACAAGCATTCCTATATACCAATAACAGTCAAACAGAGAGCCCAATCATGAGTGAACTCCCATTCACAATTGCTGCAAAGAGAATAAAATACCTAGGAATCCAACTTACAAGGGATGTGATGGATCTCTTCAAGGAGAACTACAAACCACTGCTCAACAAAATACAAGGGGACACAAACAAATGGAAGAACATACCATGCTCATGAATAGGCAGAATCAATATCATGAAAATGGCCATACTGCCCAAGGTAATTTATAGATTCTATGCCATCCCCATCAAGCACCAATAACTTTCTTCACAGAATTGGAAAAAACTACTTTAAAGTTCATATAGAACCGAAACAGAGCCCGCATTGTCAAGACAATGCTAAGCAAAAAGAACGAAGCTGGAGACATCACACTATCTGACTTCAAACTCTACTACAAGGCTGCAGTAACCAAAACAGCATGGTACTAGTACCAAAACAGAGATATAGACCAATGGAACATAACAGAGCCCTCAGAAATAATACCACACATCTACAACCATCTGATCTTTGACAAACCTGACAAAAACAAGAAATGGAGAAAGGATTCCCTATTTAATAAATGGTGCTGGGAAAACTGGCTAGCCATATGTAGAAAGCTGAAACTGGATCCCTTCCTTACACCTTATACAAAAATTAATTGAAGATGGCTTAAAGACTTAAATGTTAGACCTAAAACTCTACAAACCCTAGAAGAAAACCTAGGCAATACCATTCGGGACATAGGCATGGACAAGGACTTTATGACTAAAACACCAAAAGCAATGGCAACAAAAGCCAAAATTGACAAATGGGATCTAATTAAACTAAAGAGCTTCTGCACAACAAAAGAAATTATCATCAGAGGGAACAGGCAATCTACAGAATGGGAGAAAATTTTTGCAATCTACCCATCTGACAAAGGGCTAATATCCAGAATCTACAAAGAACTCAAACAAATTTATAAGAAAAAACAAACAACCCTATCAAAAAGTGGGCAAAGGATATGAACAGACACTTTTCAAAAGAAGATATTTATGTATCCAACAGACACATGAAAAAAATGCTCATCGTCACTGGTCATCAGAGAAATACAAATCAAAACCACAATGAGATATCATCTTACGCCAGTTAAAATGGCAATCATTAAAACGTCAGGAAGCAACAGATGCTGGAGAGGACAGGAGAAATAGGAATGCTTTTACACTGTTGGTGGGAGTGTAAATTAGTTCAACCATTGTGGAAGACAGTGTGGCGATCCCTCAAGGATCTAGAACTAGAAATACCATTTGACCCAGCCATCCCATTACTTGGAATATACCCAAGGGATTATAAATCATACTACATAAAGACACATGCACACGTATGTTCATTGCGGCACTATTCACAACAGCAAAGACTTGGAACCAACCCAAGTATCCATCAATGATTGACTAAATTAAGAAAATGTGGTACACATACACCATGGAATACTATGCAGCCATAAAAATCGATGAGTTCATGTCCTTTGCAGGGACATAGATGAAGCTGGAAACCATCATACTCAGCAAACTAGCACAAGGACAGAAAACCAAACACCGCATGTTCTCACTCATAGGTGGGAATTGAACAATGAGAATACTTGGACACAGGGAAGCGAAGATCACACACCAGGGCCTGTCAGGGAGTGGTGGCCTGTAGAGGGATAGCATTAGGAGAAATACCTAATGTAAATGATGAGCTGATGGGTGCAGCAAACCAACATGGCACATGTATACTTATGTAACAAACCTGCATGTTGTGCACATGTACCCCAGAACTTAAAGTATGATAAAAAAAAAAAAAATTAAGATGTGGTAACAGTGTACAGGAGACATACAAATAAATTCTCATTTTAAAGAGCTCTTCTTCCCATGTCAATATAGATTATTCTTTGTGGGATAGACTTTTAAGCATTTTTATATTCAAATTCTTTTCCTTTCATCCATTTAGCTAATTTAAACATTAGTGACTGTAATAGGTACTAATTATAAGTAAATATCATAATGCTTAGTCTAAATATGTCTCTGAATGTTATAGATTAAAATTACAATTAATTTATAAAGTCATCTATAATCTATCATAAAATCACATTTTAAAAACTCCTAGAGTCATTATTTGGAGTTATAACATTTTTCTTAATAAAAATTTGAAGGTATCGTAAATATAATTTATAGCAAAAGATTCTGTTCACATATTGAATACATTATAAAAACCTTAAAGAATCAATTTAAAATTCTTCTTCTTCCTAGTTAAATAAAATATCATGCTTCAATACGCAAAAAAGAATGTTCACAAGGCCAGTAACTCAACATGACACTTTATCTGTACCTGGCTGCACCCCATATTTGCCTCCTCTAAACCATGTTTAGTGTTGACTAAATTGAAAAGAACAAATTATGGAGGTAGAGATTATATTCAATATCTCAGAATTTAGGTTAGAAGATGAAATTTCAAGTTACCTAAATGTAAACAGTTCTGGAGTTTCAAAATTATCCAATGAAGGCAAACTTATATATTGTATAAGACCATAGTGACCATAGAGGGGAAAAGGTAAACTGTTAATGAGAAGAAATAACCTTCCATATATACAGATTACACACCAAATATGAAGCACTACACATAAAAATGGAAGAAGGAGCATTTCGGTGGTTTTCCTCAAAGCACAGTGATTACAACGTTAATTTGCCAAACAAGAGAAAAAATAGGATTAGATAATAAAAACAGTATACTACTTAATAAGGAATGTGATAATGCACAAATAACCTGAATGAAAAAGTAAGCCCTGGTAGACAGACAGTTTAAAAGAGAGCATAGCATAGTCTTGAGAAAGTTAAATCTGGAGCTTGCACTGATTCATACCAAATTTTCTTTAAAGTGTCAGACTACAGTTACTACATGAATAATTATTGAAAAAAATTGTAGATTTTAGTGATGATATAGATTTTAACTGAGCCTGTTGCTCTGAATATAACAAATGTAGCAAAGTTGATTTAGTGACTGAATGACAGTAATGCTTCTTTATCACAGTGCTGTTTGTTGACTCAAATTAGAGAAAATGTATTTGGAGTGCTTCCAGTGGTTAGCATTTATTTAAAGATTATGACTTTAATCTATAAATGAAAGATGAGTGATACTGAAACAGACTTAAAATACACCTACATATTGTATTTCTTTAAGAAAGAAAGTCCAAATGTAATTTTATGCATAGTTGACTATTAATAAGCGTGTTAATAATTTTCTAAATTTTAACATCTATATTTGTCAAGATAAGATAAATTATGATTCAGTAACAAATAAACTTCCATCTGTCAGCGATTTCATACAACAGGGTTTATACTGACTTATTAAAAGTCCAATGGGGTAGGTTGGGCATGGTGGGTAGGTTGGGCGCCAGAACTTTGGGAGGCCCAGGCAGGTGGATCACGAGGTCAGGAGATCGAGACCATCCTGGCTAGCACAGTCAAACCCCGTCTCTATTAAAAGGAGAAAAAAATTAGCAGGGCATGATGGGGGGGTGCCTGTACTCCCAGCTACTCAGGAGGCTGAAGCAGGAGAACGGCATAAACCCGAGAAGCGGAACTTGCAGTGAGCGGAGATCGTGCCACTGCACTCCAGCCTGGGTGACAGAGAAAGACTCCGTCACACAACAAAACAAAACATAAGTCCAATGGGACATCCAGGCTATTTTCTTTCATCCAGTGATTCAGGGAACTGGGCTGGGAGGTATGCAGAGTATATGGATATTTTGTGAATCCTAAATATCTCTAGAACATAATCATATTTCGAAAGCCCAAGTTTCAAAGAGGATTTTTTGATTACTAATCTGGAAGCTTAAGTATAGATGCATTGATTTATGTATCTTGTCAGTGAGTGTTATTGAGTGTTTACTGTGTTTTAGACATGGCAAGACACATAAAAGCTCAGCAAAAAGGACATTTTACTTGTTCTAAGAAAGCTTACAGTATCGGGTATTCTTTTGGGGGAGAGAATATGAGCAAACAATCAAAGAATCCCACAAAAAATACAATTCCAAATTGCGATAAATGTTATTTAATAGTAGTGAGGATCTGTGTAAACATGCAGTAGTGCTTCTATTCTGACATGTAAAAACAACTACAAAAATGTGCATTTATCTAAAAGCTCAGGAATGAGTGGGAGATGTATGTTACCATGAAGGACCAGAAAGTCTTGAGAAAAGTGTGAATAGAACCCTTTAAAGGTTAACTTAATAAATCTCAGCTTATTAAGTGCATTTTAGTCCATCTGAAAGATGGTATATTTGAAAAGGAATAGACATTCAAATTTTTTGTGTGTATATATATACATAATATAGGTATATATGTGTGTATATATACACACACACACACATACACACACACACGTGTGTTTGGTTTTGATCGCTCTGCCTACAGTGAAATATATTGTGCTTACCGTTAAGAGGCAAGTGTTGAGTTCAGGCAAGAAACTGACAATAGATTGGATGAGGCTGTTGGCAGTAGGAAATGGAGTTTTGGTTTCAATCGAAAAGAGAAAAAAAAAAAAAAACAGAAAGACGACATCTAGTTGTAGATATTTCATTTGTCATCTATTTTAGTAGGATACCTGGAAATAAAGGAATGCATGGAGTTACTAAGAAACAGGGAAGTGTGTATGTATTTGGAGGGGGCAATATATAATCTGAAATTAATTCTCTCCGTTCCTGACAATAGGACAATTAAAGTAGTAAATAGCTCTCAACTTTGTTTTTTTAAGCATCTGTGACCCACTAACTTAGGCAGCTTTATGGCTTCATTTAGTAATTTCTCTGGTTTTCTACTAAAATAATTATCACTTTAAGTTTACATTTTCTGCATTTTTTATCTGTGCTAATGTAGGAGACTGCAGAAATGGCCTCCATCTTCACTTACCTACTAACCAGCTCCAGTATCCATACCCTTTGCAATGAGTCTTTATAGCTATACACATCAAATGATGCATTCTCTTTCTTACCAGTTGAATCTGGTGAGGGCTTTTAACTTGTTTTACATAATAGGCAATTAGGAAATTGTGTATCAGTTCTGAGACTCCTGATTAGAAGGTGATGCATGATTCCATTCTCTCTCTCTTGCTCTTCTGCTCTCATTCTGAGATCAAAGCCTGGAGGTCATGCCCAAGGAGATACATTAAGAAGAACCAAGTCAGTCTGGTATTTATTTCTAGCTGGGGCTCCAGAAATGTGAAGGAGCCCACTGAAGATCAGCAAAGCTGAGTAACTGTTGGGAAGCTGACCACAGCTGCATGGATGAGCTCCAGTCAGCCAAGTTCAGTCAGCAGAACCACCCACCAAATACACAGACTTTTGAATAAAAATAGCTGTCTGTCATTGCATCCCATGAAAGTCTTGTGATTGTTTGACATGCAACATTATTGTGATTATAGATAACTAAGAAAGTAATGATTCTTGCATGAGACTGTGTTCTCCAGAGAAACAAAACAGTTATCTATTGCTTTTAAATAAGTAACTGAATAGGTAAATGAATGTATGGATAAAGATGGATAGCTAGATAGATGACAGATAATACATAGAAAGATGATAGATAACACATAAATGATACATACATGATAGATAGATGATACATAGACAGAAGATAGATGATAGATAGATGATTGATAGATAGATAGATAGATAGATAGATAGATAGATAGATAGGTAAAGGAAGATTCAATAGGAGAATCAGCTCACATGATTTTGGAGGCTGAGAAATCCCACAATATGTTTTCTGAAAACTGGAGAAATAGAAAAGTCAGTGGTGTAATTCAATCTTAGTCCAAAGTTTTGAGAAGCAGATGAGCTGATAATATAACTGAGGCTGAAGGTCTGACAATCAGGCTGGGAGTGCAGGGGGCATAGGGATATATTCCATGGTCTGAAGGTATGAGAATGTGGAGCTCTTGTATTCAAGAGCAGGAGAAGATGTATGTTTCAGCTCCAGAAGAGAGAGCAAATTCACCTTTCCTTCATCTTTTTATTCTGTTCAGGTCCTCAGAAGATTGGACGATGACTGCCTGCATTGGTGAGCAATCTTACTTTCTGTTTATTGTCTTAAATTCTAATCTTCTGGAAATGCCCTCACAGACAGAAGTAATGTTTTACCAACTATCTAGGTATGCTTTAATACAGTTACACTGACATAAAATTAACCATAACAATTCCTTAAAATTAAGGTATTTATGAACATGTCAGACTTTTAATGGCAAGGTCTATGTTATATACTGCCATTTTTATTCCCCCAAAATATTAGAATGCTGGATAGAGAACAGAGTATCAAAACACGTGATTGATTATCTGATATGACAACAGAATTGTCTAAATTTTCCCTAATTTTTTTGTTTGTTTTTTGTTTTTGAGACAGAGTCTCGCCCTGTCACTCAGGCTGGAGTGCAAAGGCATGATCTCGGCTCACTGTAACCTCCGCCTCCTGGGTCCAAACGATTCTCCTGCCTCAGCCTCCCAAGAGCTGGGACTACAGGTGAACACCACCATACCCAGCTAATTTTTGTATTTTTAGTAGAGATGGGGTTTCACCATGTTGGCCAGACTGGTCTCAAACTCCTGACCTCATGATCCACCCACCTTGGCCTCCCAAAGTGTTGGGATTACAGGCATGAGCCACGACTCCCAGCCCAAATTTCCCCTAAATTTTAAAGATTACAATTGTTTACTCAATATTCCAGGCTTTCTGTTATAGTGGCTAGAATAGGCCTCTGAAAATGTTTACTGGAAGAATAAACTAATGAATGAATGCAGACTTACTTATAGTGCCTGCATTATAGTTAATTGTGTGTCAGTGTATTCTCCAATTTCCTAATTGAAATGAATAATCAAAATGATAAGCGTTGATATGTGTTATTGACTGAATTGTGCTCTCTTCCCAAATTCGACTGTTCATGTGTTAATCCTCATGTGACAGCATTTATATATACGGCTTTCGGGAGGTAATTAAGGTTAAATGAAGTCAAAAGGGTGGAATCCTAATATGAAAGGACTGGTGCCTCATAAGAAAAGGGTGAAAGAGAGTTTTCTCCCTCTCTCTTCCCATGTTGAGGCACCAAAGAAAGTCCATATAAGAACGCAGCTAGAAGGAAGCTGTCTGCAAGCCAGGAAGAGAGCCCTCACCAGAAACCAAACCGTGTCAGAACTTTGATCTTGGACTTTTCAGCCTCTTTAAAAAAGAAAAAAAAAAACTATGAGAAAATAAATTTACGCCATTTAAATCACTCAATCTATAGGATTTCATTATGGCACTGAAAACAACTGAGAAGACTAAGGCATTGTGAAGAGAACAAAAAAAGGAAAACATACATCATTCTGAAAGAATTACATTGATGATAATATGATGTAAAAAGCTGAAGTTTAGTGGCAAGAAATGTATGAATGGGAGTAAAACATGCCCAGGAAAAAGAAAGCAATTTTTTTTTCTATTCTTTTTTTTTTTTTAAACTGATGTTGAAAACAGAAACCTAAAAATGTAGAGCTTTATTTATGCGTTTTCTCTAAGTGACTGTCCTGGACACTGTCTTCAGAATTGTAATGGCCTCATGGTCAGATCTTATTTAGGCCTACTTGAGAGAGCAGTATAGACACAGCCTGCTAGAGAGAAAATGAACTGTTTAAAACTTGGAAGAATAAGCACCAACATTTTGGTCTCTTCATGCTGCTGCTGGCTTTCTCTCTTAACCATATTTTGAGTCAAATTTATTTACTCTGTTCTTTTCATCTTCATTTATATTATTCTTTTTTCTTGCATGTGTATGAGTCCTTCTAATCAGAATTCTGCTCATTGCTCTACAAATAAGTTTTTACAAATAAGACTCACGTTTATGGACACCGAAAACAACTAGGAAGTTGTGGGCACAAGACAATTATTCAACATATAATGGTCTCATCTCCCTTCTCAAATGTTTGTGGTTTATATCTTTAAAAAAGTAGTATTCTATGACATTGTCAATATGTACTTAACAGGAAAAAAATCAACAAAGAGAATTAACATATGGAGTTGGAAATATAGAAATGTTCTTAGATATTGACTTAGAATCAACAGCATTGTGGTCAGACAGCTATGTGGGCAGAAGACAAAAACTAAATACTATGTCAATTAGAGCCCCAAGAGTAAGGAGAGAACTAATGTAAAACATGTTCCCAGGTTAAGGTCATATCAGCCTACTAATACGTAAAATTTAGATGGTAGTAATATTGTCTTGAAAAACATTAATAGAAATTAATTTGATTGAATATAGACTATTAGAACTAAAAATTATTAATTTTTTGATATATAGTATATGTTCCCAAAATAGTGCTTGGATTCAATACAAACACATTAATTTTTTTGTTGAGATTTGTTTTATTTTCAAAAATATGGGTTTATATTTAAAGATTTTAATGTGTTTCCACTTAAAATACACCAGAGATACACTCTCAATCAACATATATTAGATATAAATTTAAACTATCATCTTTTAATAGTTTTTAGTTTTATAAAAATGAATTTAATGTATATGCAACCTTTTTTTACTTGAATGTCAATATTGTTACTAGATTTCTTTTTCTATTAACTGTAGGTCATGCCTATATCTCTCAATTGTTGGTATGCTTATATTAGTAAAATATTTCACAGAAGAAAAGTCTTCATTCCCAAAGCACATATATTTTAAATTTTAATAAATTCTACCAGATTACTTTCTAAAATGTTCTAATTTACATTCTTGCCAACAGCATGTAAGAATATCTATTCCTGTATACCTTTCAGTGCAAAGATGACAAATGATATTTCATTGCGGGTTTAATTTGTATTTTCCTGACTTCTAGTAATGCTAAATGTCTTACAATATGTTTATTGCCGTTTTGCATTTTCTATACTGTAAATTATTCGTTCATATTATTTACTGTTTTTCTACTAAGTTGTTTTACTTATAAATTTATAGGAGCTATTTGCATTAAGTTAAAAAGGCACTTTGTATTGCTCTGTCGTATACATTAATGATATTTTCTTCCTGTGACCTATCATTTGTATTTTGAAATTATGTTCAGTGTTTTTTGTTTATTTGTTTACCATATGAACACTTACATTTTAATTTAATTGTTTATTTTATTTTATTTCTTTATATATATTTGGTTATATGTCCTCCTTACCAGGAAAGGTAATCTAGTGTTCATTAATTTTGACTGTGTCTATTTTTCACACTGCTATAAAGAACTGCCCAAGACTGGGTAATTTATAAATAAAAGAGTTTTAATTGACTTACAGTTCCGCATGGCTGGGGAAGCCTCAGCAAACTTACAGTCATGGAGGAAGGCAAAGGAGAAGCAAACATCTTCTTCACAAGGTGGCAGGATAGAAAAAGTGAAGAGGGAACTGCCACACACTTTTAAACCATCAAATATTGTGAGAACTCACCCACTATCAGGAGAACAGCATGGGGGAGACTGCCCCCCATGATCCAATCACCTCCCACCAGGTTCTTCTGCTGACACCTGGGGATTACAATTAGACATGAGATTTGGGTGGGGACACAGAGCCAAACCATATCAGATTGTTTATATTTCTGTCACAAACTAGATAGACTAAGAGATATTAACCCTTTTCCATACCAAGATGGTGGCTAAATCTTTATATTTTCTTGCTTCTTATGTTGCAAATGAGTTTTGCATTATAGTACCAAGAGATGAAATTGCATAGAAATAGAACTCATTCAGATTTTGCTGTGGACCAGTCTAAAGGAAAATGTCATAGGATAATATTATGTCAATAAGACACCATCTTATTAGACTATTAAAGATTTTCCTCTGTGTGTCAAAGAAGTAAGCTACAATGTTTTTAGAGGGCCACATGAATAGGACAAGAGGGTGGCCTCTAGAAATTGATGGTGACTCCAGTTGACAGTCAGTAAGAAAATAGGGACCTCAGTTATTTAGCCTCAATCAACTGAATACTGCCAACAACCCGAATGTACTTGGAAGAAAAACCCAAACTGCAGATGAGAATTCAGCTTAGCAAACATTATCTTAGTGAGACCCCGTGCAGAGGACCAGTTTAGCCATGCGTGAACACTTGACGCTGGAAACTGAGATGAGAAATTTGTAGATTTGTGCTAAATTGTTATATAGTAAGAGAAACTAATGTATAGGTTCTCACTTTTTAAGACCCTAGGAAAGAAGTAGTTTTTTTCTTCCAATTACTGACTTTAAATTTTCTACCACTTCGAGTAGGATTGCCAAGAAATTATTGGATTTATAGAAATAAGGAAACTTAGCATTTCTTAAATGTGAATATTTATAATAATACCTGTTCTCATCCTAAATATAATAAAATATTTTTATCTATTAAAAATTTTATAGATTTACAATAAAATAATTATAAAGTACAAAGTATCTGCTTTGTTCAAAATTCTAAATCCATACCTAGCAGCAAATGATTGAGCTTCTCCGTACTCTAGTTCCGTTATTGATAAAAGCAAACTGGTTGGAAGAATAACTGACTTACCTGTAACAATGCTTACAACAGTTCCAGATATAATATGAACTTTCAATAATAATTAGCTATAATGGCAATATTCTTATTGTTATTATCTTGTTAAAATATCTAATCTATATTGAACTTGTTTGGAATACTTTGCAAAGTATGGATATAATGGATATAAATTGTTGTCTTACAGATGAATAATCTGCTGACCCATTTAAATTTCCTGTGTATTTAAGTTCTTGCTTTAACTGTATTGCTACATTTTTCATTTATATCTTAATTGGACCTAGTTCTAGACTCTCTTCCACATACCTATTTGCCTACCTTTCCACAGATACTATGCAGATTTTTATTTTGTGGACTTATACTAACTCTTAATTTCGAATATGAAAAATTTGGACTTGCTATTTCACTTTTTCCTTTTTTCTTCTTTCTTTCTTTTTTTTTGAGACAGTCTTGCTCTGTCACCCAGACTGGAATGCAATGCAGTGGTACAATCTCTGTTCACTGCATCTTACCTCAGCCTCCCAAGTAGCTGGGATTACAGGCATGCACAACCAGGCCCAGCTAATTTTTGTATTTTTAGTAGAGATAGGGTTCCACCATGTTGTCCAGGTTGGTCATGAATTCCTGACCTCAAGTGATCCATCCACCTCGGCCTCCCAAAGTGTTGGGATTACAGGTGTGAGCCACCGCACCTGGCCCACTTTTTCAAGATTTTTTTTTTTGTCTACATTTATTTTCCCCATAAACTTTAGAAACATTTAATCAAGCTTAAAAATAAAATTCTGAGTAATTTGTCACTATTTTTTTCTATTTTCTTTTGGTATTTTAATGGTAATAAGTCTTCCCTTCCTGGAAAAAGGTTTATCTGTCATATGTTCAGAACTAAAAAAAATAAAAAATAAAAAATAAATAAAGGATGTTCCTCTAGGGGACTCTGTACCCTACTGCTTTCTCAGTGTCTATGTTTCTGATAAATTTGACTCCACTCCAGGACCTAGGAATGCAGTATGTTACCTAGACTTTACCTTGGCCACAATGACTGCCTAGTGATGGACACTTCACCTGAAGTGGGCCCATCAGGTTTCATTGAACTTCAAAACTGAAGATGTGCTTTTTTTCTTGTTGAGTTGTTTGATGTCCTTGCAGATTCTGGATATTAGCCCTTTGTTAGATGGATTATTTGCAAATATTTTCTCTCATTCTGTACATTGTTTGTTTACTCAGCTGATTATTTCTTTTGCTGTGCAGAAGCTTTTTAGTTTAATTAAGTACCATTTGTCTACTTTTGTTTTTGTTGCATTTCCTTTTAAGGACTTAGTCATAATTTTTGTCTAGACCAATGTTCAGAAGAGTTTTTTCTAAGTTTTCGTATAGAATGTTTATACTTTCAGACCTTACATTTAAGTCTTTATACTATCTGAGTTAACTTTTGAATATAGTGAGAGAGAGGGGTCCAGTTTTGTTTCTTCTGCATATGGATATCCAATTTTCCCAGCACCATTTACTAAAGAGGGTGTCCTTTCCCCATTGTATGTTCTTGGTACCTTTGTCAAATATCATTTGACTGTAGGAATGTGGCTTTATTTCCGGGTTCTCTATTCTTCTCCATTGATCCATGTGTCTATTACCAACACCATGTTGTTTTGGGTACTATAGCCTTGTAGTATAGTTTGAAGTTTGAAGGTAATATGATATCTCCAACTGTATTCTTTTTGCTTAGAACAGCTTTGGATATTTGGGTGCTTTCTGGTTCCATATGAATTTTAGGATTGTTATTTCTAAATCTGTGAAGAATGATGTTGGTAATGTGATAGGAATTGCATTGAATCTATAGATTGTTTCAGGCAGTATGATCATTTTATTGATATTAATTTTTCAAATGCATAAACAGGCTGCTTTTCCATTTGTTTGTGAAATCTATGATTTTTTCATCAGTGTTTTGTAGTTCTCCTTGTGGAGATCTTTTATCTCCTTGGTTAAATACAGTTATAGATATTTCTGTAGCTATTGTAATGGGATTGGATTATTAATTTGGTTCTCAACTTGCTTGTAATTGATATATAGAAATGTTACTGAGTTTTGTATGTTAATTTTGTATCCTGAATCTTTACTGAAGTAATTTATCAAATCTAAGAGTCTTTTGGGAGACTCTTTAGTGCTCTCCATTTATAAGATTATATCAGTAAACAGAGAAAATTTGACTTTCTCTTTTCCAATTTGGATGCCTTTTATTTCTTTCTCTTGCTTAATTGCTATGACTAGGACTTCTTGTACTATGTTAAGTGGAAGTGGTTAAAGTAGGCATTCTTGCCTTGTTCCAGTTCTGAGGTGAAACGGTGACAACTTTGCCCTATTTAGTATACTCTTGGCTATGGGTATGTAATATATGCCTTTTATTATTCTGAGGTATGTTCCTTCTATAGCTAGTTTGCTAAAAGTATGTATCATGAAGGGATGCTGGATTTTATTGAATACTTTATCTACTGATATATAGTTTTTGCTTTTAATTCTGTGTAGGTGGTGAATCATATTTATTGATTTGCGTATGTTGAATCAACCTTGCTTCCCTGGAATAAAATCCATTCAATTATGGCATGTTATCTCTTTGATGTGCTGTTAAATTTGTTTTGCTAGTGTTTGTTGAAGATTTTTACATCTGTGTTCATCAGAGATATTCGTCTGTAGTTTTCTTATTTTGCTGTGTCGTTGCCTAGCGTTAGTACCAGGGTGATGCTGTCTTTGTAGAATGAATTAGGGAGGATTCTTCTTCCTGGGTTGTAGAGAACAATTTAAGTGGGATTGGTATCTGTTCTTTCTTATACATCTGGTAGAATTCAGCTGTAAATACAACTATTTATTACTGATGCAATTTCACCAATCGCTATTTGTCTGTTCAGGTTTTCAATTTCTTCCTGGTTTAAACTTGAGAGTTTGTATGTTTCCAGAATATTTTCCATATCTTCTAAGTTTTCCAGTTTCTGCACATAGAGATGCTCAGTTTCTGATGATCTTTTGTATTTCTGTTGTCAGTTGTAATGACGCCTTTAAAAAGTTGCAAAGGATATGAACAGACATTTTTCAAAAAGAGACGTAAAAGTTTTCAAAAGCATATGGATAAAATGCTCCACACCACTAATTATCAGATAAATGCAAATTAAAATCACAATGAGATACCATTTTACACCAGTAAAAATGGCTATTATTAAAAGTCAAAAACAAACAAACAAACAAATGTTGATGAGGATGTGGAAAAAGAAATGCTTATGTACTATTGGTGGGAATGTAAATTAGTACAGCCTAAACAGTATGAAAGTTTCTCAGATAACTAAAAATTGAACTACAGTTTGATTCAGCAATTTCATTACTGGGTATTTATCCAAAAGAAAATAATTCATTTCATCAAAAGACACTTTCACTCATATGTTTATTGCAGCACTATTAATAATAGCAAAGTCATGAAATGAATATATTTATCATAATTGGATAGAAAATGTGGTTTAAAGAGAAAAACAACCCCATTAAAAGGTGGACAAAGGATATAAATTGACACTTTTCAAAAGGAGACATACATGCAGCCAACAAGCATATAAAAAAACTCAACATCACTGATCATTAGAGAAATGTAAATCAAAACTACGATGATGAGATACCATCTCACACCAGTCGGAATGGCTATTATAACAGTCAAAAAAACAAAAACAAAAACAAAAACAGATGCTGGCAAAGTTGCAGAGAAAAAGGAACATTTATATTCTGTTGGTGGGAGTGTAAATTAGTTCAACCGTTCTGGAAAGAAGGATGGCGATTCCTCAAATACTGAAAGGAGAACTACCATCTGACTCAGCAATCCCATTATCAGGTATATATCCAGAGGACTATAAATCATTTTACAATAAAGACACATGAACATGAATGTTCACTGCAGCACTTTTCACAATAGCGAAGACAAAGAATCAATCTAAATGCCCATCAATGACAGACTGGATAAAGAAAATGTCATACATATACAACACAGAATATTATGCAGTTATAAAAAAGAATGAGATCATGTCCTTTGTGAGAACATGGATAGAACTGGAGGCTATTATGCTTAGTAAAGTAATGCAGGAAGAGGAAACCAAATACCACACATTCTCACTTAGAACTAAAAGCTAAATAATGATAACTCATGAGCACAAAGAAAACAATGGACACTGGGGTCTCATTGAGGGTGGAGGGTGGGAGGAAGGAGAAGAGCAGAAAAAATAACTACTGGGTACTGGGCTTAATAGCTGGATAACGAAATAATCTTTACCACAAACCCCCATGACACAAGTTTACCTATATAACAAACCTTCAACAGTACCCTGGAACCTAAAATAAAATATATATATATATGTATTTTTATATATAATGTATTTATATATATGTTTATGTGTGTGTATATATGTATTTATATATATATATAATCTCACAGAATACTACTTAGCCATGAAAAAGAATGAAATCATGACTTTTACACCAATATGGATGAAACTGGAGGCCATTATCCTTAATGAAATGACTCAGAAACAGAAAGTCAAAAGCCATATGTTCTCACTTATATGTGGGAGCTGAACAATGAGTAAACACATACAGAGTAGAATAAGAGGTATTGGAGTTTCCCAGATACAAGAGTGTGGAATGAGAGTAAGAGATGAAATACTACCAGTTGGGTACAATTACACTATTTGGGTGATGAGTACACTGAAAGCCCAGACTGTACCAGTGTGCAATATATCTATGTAGTACAATTGTCCTTATGAACCTAAATCTATTTAAAACAAAACAAAACAAAACAAAAAAAAACCCTGAGGATGTGTAATGCTGGAGCTGATGTTACCATTGTCACTCTGTAGAATTATTTTACAGCCAAGTTTGGAAAACCTAATGGACTCAAATGGATGTTGTTTATAACTAAAATTAGATTGGCAAAATGAATGGATGCTTTACAATTGCTTTTTATTTGTTTTTAAGTGGTAATATAATAGGATATTCTTTACTCTGCTCTTTTCATCATACTCAAAATTCAAGCTTTGATTCTTGTTCAGTTCTATCCCACTAATTACACGGAATTCTACCTCCTCCTGAAGTCTTACGCTGTCTAGATATTAGGAGAGAGTCCACATTGGGTTATAAAAATGAGACAGAGAATTTAAGTTTGGCATGGATGGGCTTCATTTTTGATGGACAGGAAATAGACAAGTTAAGATTGCAGGGGCATCTTCTTTGGGCATATATGGGGAGTCACATGGCAAAAGTTCTGGGAGCAAGTAATGGCAAATTCTCAGTCAAGTGAAGACTGGTGCATTTGTGAATGCTCTGCTCCTAGGGTGAATGATCGCATGAACCATTTTAATTCTGGGAAAAGTTCTCTGGATTTATTCACATGATAGCTGGCCCTCTCCCCTCTTAGGCTAATTTTGTATTAACAGTTATGTTTCCCAGTTGAGAACTACTGATATTAATGTAGATAACTGCTTCTTCTCAGTACTCTGTTCCTCTCATATTTATTTCTCCATGCATCACTCACGAAATATCTATTCTTTATTTTTTCTTCTGGTGAAATAGACTATTACTATGTTGTGCTTTGTTTTTTATAGACCTGGATAGCTTATTAAAACAATGGCTTCAAATCATTGAGTAAAAAAATAGTTTGTCTTTCCTTGAATATATAAATAATGTTTGCAGTCTGTTAAGAGGTGAGAAGAAAATGCCATCTTTTTAGTTTAAATATAAATGAGTAATAGTACTATAGTTTGCTTTACATAAAGCCAAAAACCCTGAATACTCTTTGTCAGCTAAATTAGCAATAGTCAACTAAAAGCAAAATAAAATGTAGCCACAAATTTGTCTTGAAAAAAAATTATGTAATTCTCAAAAAACAGAGAATTTAGCAAGAAAGGTCCAAGGAATATGTAAAGAGGGATATATAATTTTATCCATTTTCAAAAAGTAGGATCATACAGTCCAGAAAGTCAGCTATCTAGAAGCTATTGCTCTTATTATTATAAACTCGGTAAAGCATTAAAAGATATGAAATTAAACAGATGTCTGTAGATTATACAGAGCTAGTCAGAATTGAGCATATATTGCTGTTATCCTAAAATCTCTTGTTTGAAGCTTCATGTCTTTTCTACTATGTTGATCTTTCTCTAAATGGTGATAATGGTGATATCCATCCCACGTTCTCTCCATGTTCTGAAAATTTTTTAGGGATCTCTGATGCTGAACATTTCCATTGTATATGTATGTCTTTGTTGTTCAATTTATTATCTTTTTTTTATTATTATTATACTTTAAGTTCTAGGGTACATGTGCATAATGTGCAGGTTTGTTACATATGTATACTTGTGCCATGTTGCTGTGCTGCACCCATCAACTCGTCAGCACCCATCAACTCGTCATTTACATCAGGTGTAACTCCCAATGAAACCCCTCCCCCCTCCCCTCTCCCCATAATAGGCCCCGGTGTGTGATGTTCCCCTTCCCGAGTCCAAGTGATCTCATTGTTCAGTTCCCACCTATGAGTGAGAGCATGCGGTGTTCGGTTTTCTGTTCTTGCTATAGTTTGCTGGGATGATGGCTTCCAGCTGCATCCATGTCCCTACAAAGGACATAAACTCATCATTTTTGATGGCTGCATAGTATCCCATGGTGTATATGTGCCACATTTTCTTAATCCAATCTGTCACTGATGGACATTTGGGTTGATTCCAAGTCTTTGCTATTGTGAATAGTGCTGCAATAAACATACGTGTGCATGTGTCTTTATAGCAGCATAATTTATAATCCTTTGGGTATATCCCCAGTAATGGGATGGCAGGGTCAAATGGTATTTCTAGTTCTAGATCCTTGAGGAATCGCCACACTGTTTTCCACAATGGATGAACTAGTTTACAATCCCACCAACAGTGTAAAAATGATCCTGTTTCTCCACAACCTCTCCAGCACCTGTTGTTTCCTGACTTTTTAATGATTGCCATTCTAACTGGTGTGAGATGGCATCTCACTATGCTTTTGATTTGCATTTCTCTGATGGCCAGTGATGATGAGCATTTTTTCATGTGTCTGTTGGCTGCATAAATGTCTTCTTTTGAGAAGTGTCTGTTCATATCCTTTGCCCACTTTTTGATGGGGTTGTTTGTTTTTTTCTTGTAAATTTGTTTGAGTTCTTTATAGGTTCTGGATATTAGCCCTTTGTCAGATGAGTAGATTGCAAAAATTTTCTCCTGTTCTGTAGGTTGCCTATTCACTCTGATGGTAGTTTCTTTTGCTGTGCAGAAGCTCTTTAGTTTAATTAGATCCCATTTGTCAATTTTGGCTTTTGTTGCCGTTGCTTTTGGTGTTTTAGACATGAAGTCCTTGCCCACGCCTATATCCTGAATGGTATTACCTAGGTTTTCTTCTATGATTTTTATGGTATTAGGTCTAACATTTAAGTCTCTAATCCATCTTGAATTAATTTTCGTATAAGGAGTAAGGAAAGGATCCAGTTTCAGCTTTCTACTTATGGCTACCCAATTTTCCCAGCACCATTTATTAAATAGGGAATCCTTTCCTCATTTCTTGTTTCTCTCAGGTTTGTCAAAGATCAGATGACTGTAGATGAATGGTATTATTTCTGAGGACTCTATTCTGTTCCATTGGTCTATATCTCTGTTTTGGTACCAGTACCATTCTGTTTTGGTTACTGTAGCCTTGTAGTATAGTTTGAAGTCAGGTAGCGTGATGCCTCCAGCTTTGTTCTTTTGACTTAGGATTGTCTTGGAGATGCGGGCTCTTTTTTGGTTCCATATGAATTTCAAAGCAGTTGTTTTCCAATTCTGTGAAGAAACTCATTGGTAGCTTGATGGGGATGGCATTGAATCTATAAATTACCTTGAGCAGTATGGCCATTTTCATGACATTGATTCTTCCTATCCATGAGCATGGTGTGTTCTTCCATTTGTTTGTGTCCTCTTTTATTTCACTGAGCAGTGGTTTGTAGTTCTCCTTGAAGAGGTCTTTACATCCTTGTAAGTTGGATTCCTAGGTATTTTATTCTCTTTGAAGTAATTGTGAATGAAAGTTCTTTCATGATTTAGTTCTCTGTTTGTCTGTTACTGGCGAATAAGAATGCTTGTGATTTTTGCACATTAATTTTGTATCCTGAGACTTTGCTGAAGTTGCTTATCAGCTTAAGGAGATTTTGGGCTGAGATGATGGGGTTTTCTAAATATACAATCATGTCATCTGCAAACAGGGACAATTTGACTTCTTCTTTTCCTAACCGAATACACTTTATTTCTTTCTCTTGCCTGATTGCCCTAGTCAGAACTTCCAACACTATGGTGAATAGGAGTGATGAGAGAGGGCATCCCTGTCTTGTGCCAGTTTTCAAAGGGAATGCTTCCAGTGTTTGTCCATTCAGTATGATATTGGCTGTGGGTCTGTCATAAATAGCTCTTATTATTTGGAGATACGTTCAATGAGTACAGAATTTACTGAGAGTTTTTAGCATTAAGGGCTGTTAAATTTTGTCAAAGGCCTTTTCTGCATCTATTGAGATAATCATATGGTTTTTGTCTTTGGTTCTGTTTATATGCTGGATTACATTTATTGATTTGCTTATGCTGAACCGGCCTTGCATCCCAGGGATGAAGCCCACTTGATCATGGTGGATAAGCTTTTTGATATGCTGCTGGATTCGGTTTGCCAGTATTTTATTGAGGATTTTTGCATCAATTTTCATCAGGGATATTGGTCTAAAATTCTCTTTTTTTGTTGTGTCTCTGCCAGACTTTGGTATCAGGATGATGTTGGCATCATAAAATGAGTTAGAGAGGATTCCCTCTTTTTCTATTCATTGGAATAGTTTCAAAAGGAATACTACTAGCTCCTCCTTGTACCTCTGGTAGAATTCAGTTGTGCATCCATCTGGTCCTGGAATTTTTTTCATTGGTAGGCTATTAATTATTGCCTCAATTTCAGGACATGCTATTGGTCTATTCAGGGATTCAACTTCTTCCTGATTTAGTCTTGGGAGAGTGTAAGTGTCCAGGAAATTATCCATTTCTTCTAGATTTTCTAGTTTATTTGTGTAGAGGTGTTTATAGTATTCTCTGATGGTAGTTTGTATTTCTGTGGGATTCATGTTGATATCCCCTTTATCATTTTTTATTCTGTCTATTTGATTCTCTCTCTTTTCTTCTTTATTAGTCTTACTAGCAGTCTATCAATTTTGTTGCTCTTTTCAAAAAATCGACTCCTGGATTCATTGATTTTTTACAGGGTTTTTTGTGTCTCTATATCCTTCAATTCTGCTTTGATCTTAGTTATTTCTTCCCGTCTGCTAGCTTTTGAATGTGTTTGCTCTTGCTTCTCTAGTTCTTTTAATTGTGATGTTAGAGTGTCAATTTTAGATCTTTCCAGTTTTCTCTTGTGGGCATTTAGTGCTATAAATTTCCCTCTACACACTGCTTTAAATGTGTACCAGATACTCTGCTATGCTGTATGTTAGTTCTCATTGGTTTCTAAGAACATCTTTATTTCTGCTTTCATTTCGTTATGTACTCAGTAGTCATTCAGGAGCAGGTTGTTCAGTTTCCATGTAGTTGAGCAGTTTGGATTGAGTTTCTTAGTCCTGAGTTCTAGTTTGATTGCACTGTGGTCTGAGAGACAGTTTGTTATAATTTCTGTTCTTGTACATTTGCTGAGGAGTGCTTTACTTCCAATTATGTGATCAATTTTGGAATAAGTGTGATGTGGTGCTGAGAAGAATGTATATTCTGTTGATTTGGGGTGGAGAGTTCTGTAGATGTCTATTATGTCTGCTTGCTGCAGAGATGAGTTCAATTCCTGGATATCTTTGTTAACTTTCTGTCTCGTTGATCTGTCTAATGTTGACAGTGGAGTGTTGAAGTCTCCCATTATTATTGTATGGGAGTCTAAGTCTCTTTGTAAGTCTCTAAGGACTTGCTTTATGAATCTGGGTGCTCCTGTATTGGGTGCATATATATTTAGGATAGTTAGCTCTTCCTGTTGAATTGATCCCTTTACCATTATGTAATGGCCTTCTTTGTCTCTTTTGATCTTTGATGGTTTGAAGTCTGTTTTATCAGAGACTAGTATTGCAACCCCTGCTTTTTTTTTGTTCTCCATTTGCTTGGTAAATCTTCCTCCATCCCTTTATTTTGAGCCTATGTATGTCACTGCATGTGAGATGGGTCTCCTGAATACAGCAGACTGATGGGTCTTGACTCTTTATCCAGTTTGCCAGTCTGTGTCTTTTAATTGGAACATTTAGTCCATTTACATTTAAGGTTAATATTGTTATGTGTGAACTTGATCCTGCCATTATGATATTAACTGGTTATTTTGCTCATTAGTTGATGCAGTTTCTTCCTAGCCTAAATGGTCTTCACATTTTGGCATGTTTTTGCAATGGCTGGTACCGGTTGTTCCTTTGCATGTTTAGTGCTTCCTTCAGGGTCTCATGTAAGGCAGGCCTAGTGGTGACAAAATCTCTAAGCATTTGCTTATCTGTAAAGGATTTTATTTCTCCTTCACTTATGAAACTTAGTTTGGCTGGATATGAAATTCTGGGTTGAAAATTCTTTTAAGAATGTTGAATATTGGCCCCCACTCTCTTCTGGCTTGGAGAGTTTCTGCCGAGAGATCTGCTGTTAGTCTGATGGGCTTCCCTTTGTGGGTAACCCGACCTTTCTCTCTGGCTGCCCTTAAGATTTTTTCCTTCATTTCCACTTTGGTGAATCTGGCAATTATGTGTCTTGCAGTTGCTCTTCTCGAGGAGTATCTTTGTGGCGTTCTCCGTATTTCCTGGATTTGAATGTTGGCCTGCCCTCCTAGGTTGGGGAAGTTCTCCTGGATGATATCCTGAAGAGTGTTTTCCAACTTGGTTCCATTTTCCCCCTCACTTTCAGGCACCCCAATCAGACGTAGATTTGGTCTTTTTACATAATCCCATACTTCTTGCAGGCTTTGTTCATTTCTTTTTCTTCTTTTTTCTTTTGGTTTTTCTTCTCGCTTCATTTCGTTCATTTGATCCTCAATTGCTGATAGTCTTTCTTCCAGTTGATCGAGTTGGTTACTGAAGCCTGTGCATTTGTCACATATTTCTTGTGTCATGGTTTTCATCTCTTTCATTTCGTTTATGACCTTCTCTGCATTAATTACTCTAGCCATCAATTCTTCTACTTTTTTTTCAAGAGTTTTAGTTTCTTTGCGCTGGGTATGTAATTCCTCCTTTAGCTCTGAGAAGTTTGATGGACTGAAGCCTTCTTCTCTCATCTCGTCAAAGTCATTCTCCGTCATGCTTTGATCCATTGCTGGCAATGAGCTCTGTTCCTTTGCCGGGGGAGATGCGCTCTTATTTTTTGAATTTCTAGCTTTTCCGCCCTGCTTTTTCCCCATCTTTGTGGTTTTATCTGCCTCTGGTCTTTGATGATGATGGTGACATACTGATGGGGTTTTGGTGTAGGTGTCCTTCCTGTTTGATAGTTTTCCTTCTAACAGTCAGGACCCTCAGTGGTAGGTCTGTTGGAGATTGCTTGAGGTCCACTCCAGACCCTGTTTCCCTGGGTGTCAGCAGCAGAGGCTGCAGAAGATAGAATATTGCTGAAGAGCAAGTGTACCTGTCTGATTCTTGCTTTGGAGGCTTCCTCTCAGGGGTGTACTCCACCCTGTGAGGTGTGGGGTGTCAGACTGCCCCTAGTGGGGGATGTCTCCCAGTTTGGCTACTCAGGGGTCAGGGACCCACTTGAGCAGGGAGTCTGTCCCTTCTCAGATCTCAACCTCCATGTTGGGAGATCCACTGCTCTCTTCAAAGCTGTCAGACAGAGTCGTTTCCGTCTGCAGAGGTTTCTGCTGCTTTTGTTTATGTTGTTGTTTAGCTGTGCCCTGTCCCCAGAGGTGGAGTCTACAGAGACAGGCAGGCCTCCTTGAGCTGATGTGAGCTCCACACAGTTCGAGCTTCCCAGCGGCTTTGTTTTCCTACTTAAGCCTCAGGAATGGTGGGCGCCCCTCCCCCAGCCTCGCTGCTGCCTTGCCGCGAGATCGCAGACTGCTGTGCTAGCAATGAGGGAGGCTCCGTGGGCGTGGGACCCTCCCGGCCAGGTGTGGTATATAATCTCCTGGTGTGCCTGTTTGCTTAACGTGCAGTATTGGGGTGGGAGTTACCCAATTTTCCAGGTGTTATGTGTCTCAGTTCCCCTGGCTAGGAAAAGGGATTCCCTTCCCCCTTGCATTTCCCAGGTGAGGCGATGCCTCGCCCTGCTTCAGCTCTCGCTGGTCGGGCTGCAGCAGCTGACCAGCACCAATTGTCCAGCACTCCCTAGTGAGATGAACCCAGTACCTCAGTTGAAAATGCAGAAATCACCGGTCTTCTGTGTCTTTCGCGCTGGGAGTTGGAAACTGGAGCTGTTCCTATTCGGCCATCTTGCTCCGCCCTGTCCTTTCCATGTTTAGTGTTTGCTTCAGGGTCTCTTGTAAGGCAGGCCAGGTGGTGACAAAATCTCTAAGCATTTGCTTATCTGTAAAGGATTTTATTTCTCCTTCACTGATGAAACTTAGTTTGGCTGGATATGAAATTCTGGGTTTAAAATTCTTTTCTTTAAGAATGTTGAATATTGGCCCCCACTCTATTCTGGCTTGTAGAGTTTCTGCCAAAAGATCTGCTGTTAGTCTGATTGGCTTCCCTTTGTGGGTAACCTGACCTTTCTCTCTGGTTGTCCTTAACAGTTTTTCCTTCATTTCAACTTTGATGAATCTGACAATTATGTGTCTTAGAGTCGCTCTTCTCCAGGAGTATCTTTGTGGCGTTCTCTTTATTTCCTGAATTTGAATGTTGGCCTGCCTTGCTAGGTTGGGGAAGTTCTCCTGGATGATATCCTGAAGAGCGTTTTCCAACTTGGCTCTATTTTCCCCCTCACTTTCAGGCACCCCAATCAGATGTAGATTTTTTCTTTTCACCTAATCCCATACTTCTTGAAGGCTTTGTTCATTTCTTTTGCCTCTTTTTTCTTTAGACTTCTCTTCTCACTTCATTTCATTTATTTGATCCTCAGTTGCTGATACTCTTTCTTCCAGTTGATTGAATCAGTTACTGAAGGTTTTGCATTTGTCACGTATTTCTCATGTCATGGTTTTTATCTCTGTCAGTTCGTTTATGGCCTTCTCTGCAATGATTATCTAGTTATCCATTCTTCCATTCTTTTTTCAAGATTTTTAGTCTCTTTGCACTGAGTACATAATTCCTCCTTTAGCTCTGAGTAGTTTGATGGACTGAAGCCTTCTTCTCTCTATTAGTCAAAGTCATTCTCCGTCCAGCTTTGATCCATTGCTGGTGATGAGCTGCGTTCCTTTGGAGGGGGAGATGCGCTCTTATTTTTTGAATTTCCAGCTTTTCTGCCCTGCTTTTTCCCCATCTTTGTGGTTTTATCTGCCTTTGGTCTTTGATGCTGGTGACGTACTGATGGGGTTTTGGTGTAGGTGTCCTTCCTGTTTGTTATTTTTCTTTCTAACAGTCAGGACCCTCAGCTGTAGGTCTGTTGGAGATTGCTTGAGATCCACTCCAGACCCTGTTTGCCTGGGTATTAGCAGCAGAGGCTGCAGAAGATAGAATATTGCTGAACAGCGAGTGTACCTGTCTGATTCTTGCTTTAGAAGCTTCCTCTCAGGGGTGTACTCCCCCGTGTGATGTTTGGGGTGTCGATCTGCCCCTAGTGAGGGATGTCTCCCAGTTAGGCTACTCAGGGGTCAGGGACTCACTTGAGTGGGCAGTCTGTCCGTTCTCAGATCTCAACCTCAGTGTTGAGAGATCCACTGCTCTCTTCAAAGCTGTCAGACAGAGTTGTTTGTATCTGCAGAGGTTTCTGCTGCTTTTTGTTGTTGTTGTTTAGCTGTGCCCTGTCCTAGAGGTGGAGTCTACAGAGACAGGCAGGCCTCCTTGAGCTGCTGTGAGCTCCACCCAGTTCAAGTTTCCCAGCGGCTTTGTTTACCTACTTAAGCCTCAGCAACTCCAGAATATTATTATCTTGGTGTAAAACAGCCATTGGCGAATGGGGAGTATGAAAAAGACACAACGAATGTGGAAGATTGGGTGCAATATAATCAAGGTGAGCTTCACTAATTCCATTTGCTACAAATGACAATTTTTCTTTTGCTACAGGGGATAAAGTCCCCATAGGTTGAATACAAGTATTTACAGTTGTAAGATCAGTTAATAAGTGCCATTTGCCAGTTTTTTTTTTTTTTTTTTTTTTTTTATGAGACAAACACAGGGGAATTGTGTGCAGAAGTACTTGGTTCAATATGCCCCTCAGTCAATTGTTCCTTAACTAAATTCTTCAAAGCCTTAAGTTTTTCTTTAGATAATGGCCACTGTTCCACCCAAACAGGAGTTGTAGTTTTCCACTTTAATTGTAAAGCTTGAGGCTTGTGGACAGTGGCTAAGAGCGTAAAAGATTGTAGCCCATTTTGAACATCATATTTTTGACAGCTGAAGAAATATGAAGAATGCTTAAAAAGGCACCAAATTGTTGTAAAAGATCACGGCCCCAAAGGTTAATATTAATGGGAACAATATAAAAGAACACTTTTCCTTGTTGTCCTTCAGGTCCTACACAGCTCAGGGGCTCGACACTTTGGTAGACTATAGAAGCAGTACCTAGGCCAGATAGAGTAACCGATACTTGTTTCTTTTTCCAATGATCAGGCCATTGAGCCAAGCATATAATAGATACATCCGCTCCTGTGTCGACTAATCCCTCAAAAACTATCCCATTAATTTGCAATGAACATAAAGGTTTTTGATCAGAAACTAAAGTTTCCCAGAAAACAGTTTTCCCAGTACTACCGAAACCTCCTTGATGAGACACATCTCTAGATAAGAAAGGAAAAAAAGGCAATAAAAGTAATTGTGCAATATGTTCCCCTGCCTCTAGGCGCATAAATTGTGAGACTTGTACCATAATAAGGATTTCATCAGTAAAATCAGGATCAATAATTCCTGGGGCCACCATTAACCCCCACATAGCGCTGCTGCTTTGACCTAGTAAAAGTCCTACATGTCCCTTTGGCAAAGGATCACACACTCTGGTAGACAACTTATATATTCCTCCATTAGGAGATAAAGTATAAGGTTGGACAATAGCTAGGTCAACAGCAGCACTCTGCTTAGTGGCAGCATAAAGCTGAGAAACTGGGGTAGGGTAAGATGTCTTTAAGGAGGACTCAAGGTCATTCCTTGATTATGTAAGCCACTGATCACTGGGTACTGGGGTAGGCCTGCATTGTAGTTGTTGGGGCCCCAAGCCTGCGGGCTCCAGCTCCCATTTCCCAAGAGGGGTGACAATGCATTCCCACTTTTATCAGTTTTTGAATGGTATTCATTGGTGCAAAGTCGACCCTTGCCACATCGTTTACACATATCAGATGGTAACCTTTTTTCTTTTAGAGCTGAAGAGCCTAATTTTTTCCAGCATTCCTTTTTAAAATGACCGGGTTTTCCACATTGATAGCATATACCTTGTTTAGAATTGCCTTTTAAAGCCTTAGAAAGTGCCCCAGCAAACAATTGAGCATTGTAAATAGCTCCTCCAACACCTGCACAAGCCCAAATGTATTCATCTAAATCAACTACACTAGCTTTTAGAGGACGCAGCAATTTTTGGCACTTGGGATTAGCACTCTCAAAAGCCAGAGTATCCAAAAGAATGTTAGCAGCAGGGCCTGAACTACAGTCTTTAATACAGCATCTTGAAGATGGGCTACAAAATCTGGATATGGCTCAGTGGCTCCTTGTAGGATCTTTACAAAAGATAAAGAAGTTTTACCCGCTATTTCAACCTTAGTCCACACTTTTATAAACAAGGCTTTAATCTGATTGAGAGCAATATCATCTAGACCTGCCTGAGCATTAAGAGTGATGTATTGTCCTGAACCCGTAAGCTGCTCTTCAGTAGGTCCTGGGGGATTTCGGGTAGCATTTTTTCTAGCTTGTACTCTTGTTTCCTCCCACCACCAACTTTTTAATTGAAGCCATTACGAACGATCAAGGACAGCCTATCCCAACGTTTCCCAGTCAATAGGAATCATCATATATTCTGAAGAGAAGGAATCGAGAAGGCCAAGAACAAATGGTGACTGAGGTCCATAATTAGAAATTGCAGCTTTCATTTCTTTCAAAAAATTAAATTGTAGGTCTGTAAAAGTCACATTCTGGCCACTGTTTGGGAACTGAGCATTGGGGCCAAAAGCAGACCGTGTTATTGGGAATAAATCTAATTCCTCGAAATCATCCTTTTCCTTCGATTCCTTCTTTTCTCCTACAGGAGGAAGAGGCACAGAGAAAACCTGACCTGACATAGGAGAAACAGGAGCAGCGGTACCTTGCAATTTTAACAACTGTTGTAACATCTCTAAAATACGCTGCAAATCAGAATTTCCTTCAGATGAAGGAGGCATTAGCTCTTTTTCCAATTCCTTGTTTCAACAACTGGGGCGTAAATATGTTCCTCTCTAGGATCATTCCTCTCTAAAGCTTCAGATGCCTCACGTCCTGTGGCAGTATCGCCACACTCTGAGTCAGTTTCAAGTAACTCTAATGCCTGAGTAATGGAACTATACAAAGTCCACAAAGTCAGAGGCATCGTTTGCCCTTGCTGATGAGCTCAACGTAGGACTTTAGGCACTTGTAACCATTCCTTTCTATTTAACTGCACTTTGGTTTGATATTGAAACCAATAACAATGTTGTTCAACATGGGCAATCACTTCAAAGTCTTATGTTCCTTAACTAACTTCTACTCCTATAGACATCAACAGTCCCTGGAGTAACCGCAAATATTCAGAGGCCAGAGAGGTGGAATTTCCCATAATTTTCTCGTGGGTCCCCTTTTCTTTATTTACCTGCCTGGGGTGTTCCCCCTCCAGTTCCTTGCTCTCCTGGAGCCACGGACCCTGCTCGCTGCACCAGGTGTTGGGTCCGCATGTTTCCTAAACAAAGGAATGAACGTACAAGACAAGACAAACATGGTGGCTGCCTCGAATGGTGCGCTCTGCTTTATTTTATACAGTCATTTGTGGAATGTTGCCAAGTCACAAGACATATTGTTGTTTTTCTGACCTTTCCCTGACTTTCTGGATTTTCAAGATGTTTACACATAAACAAGCCCCCAGGGTCTGCTGTTTGCAGCTGGCTCCTTTGTCCTCCCTGTTTACAGGGAAGGAACCCCGTGCTTCCTTTGCAAGAGCAGGACTTATTGGGAACACCCTGCTTCATTTGCAAGAGCAGGACTTATCAGGAATGCCCTGCTTGGTTTGCAAGAGCAGGACTTATCCGGAACGTCTCGTTTGCGAGCACGTAGTCCTCTACAGTCTCAGAGGGGAAAATAAATATACAAACATTGTTTTTTGCTCAATCATAAAGCTACCTCATTTAGATGAATAATTGTGTTCCTAAAATTGTTGAGATTGGCCACATTTGTAAAATAAAATTGTATTCCAAATAGATGGGAATGGCCCAATGTGGATTAAAAATAGCTGCCAGATTTTATGGAATTAAAAACCTCTCAAAATATGAACATTAAGTCCATTATCCACTTGCTAGCAATTGAAAAAATGCATTTTTTTCTTAATGGGAAAATTTTAAGCAACTATTGTTAATTCCCATAGAATTTAGACTAGTATCCACTGGTGTAGGATTGGGAGTGTTATTGAACATGGGTGTGAGTGTGAAGGACAGTGTTAGAATGTGAGTGGAAAGGTGCCTGTGTAACAATAAGAGCACGTGTGAGTATAAATGTGAGGCTATGTGTGAATATATGCAACCAGACCCTCATGAAATTAGGATAAAATTTTCTATATATTTAGGGATGATATTCAACATATCACTGGTGAACAGAATCTCTGTTCTTCCTTTTTTGCACATGCCTTTTGGCTAAATGTTGCCTCTGCTTATACAGTTTGAGAAACCCCTCTTGTATTTCTGACACTCTTCCTTTATCCCCCTAAGAAGCCCTCCTTTAGATTATGATCTTGGTAAGAAACCACTGGTTTGTCTTACTTTTTTTTTTTTTCTTTCTTGTTGGCAGATACGACTGTTGATAGTATCTTCTCAGTTGTGCAAATGTTGTCTAAACGACAACTCTGACTCACAGGTGATGTTATGCATATGCAAAAGTCTCAGCTCTAGGCTTTTAATATGTAGCACTTAATTTTGTGCAAAAGAGATACACTGTTATTTATTTATTTATTTATTTATTTATTTATTTATTTATTTAGATACGGGGTCTTGCTCAGTCACCCAAGCTGGAGTGCAATGGTGCAATGTCAGCTTACTCCAACCTTCTCCCGAGATCAAGCGATTCTCCCTCCTCAGCCTCCTGAGCAGCTGGGATTACTGGTACCCACCGTCATACCTGGAAACTTTTTGTATTTTTGTAGAGACCAGGTTTCACCATGTTGACCAGGCTGGTGGAGATACACTATTTTTTATTACAACTACTTGGTTAGTCAGGGTTCTGTCCTTTTTCACAGTACTTTGTTCAGTCTCAATAAAAATATTTTGTAGGTTTGAAGCCAGTATTCAGTCATTTAGTAAAAAATATACTTTTTTTCATTTAAATTTTTCTCACTTAATGTATTCCAAAAAAATAGGATTTTCCCCCATTTTCTATCATGCAAATGAATCCAGAATCTATAACTTAATAGTCATTTTTTTACAGTTTGAACTATATGTAATCTTATGGCACAATTTGAATTTTAACATCAATGAAAAAATCCTTAGCATAACATATGATAATTTTTGAGGTAAGCAAACTTGTGTTTGATATCTACTTTTAATTGCATATGAGTCTATTGGTTCCACTACAAATTAATTTATACACGGGTTATGCAACTGGTAATGGTATCTCATGTTTGGTTTGACAAGTTTAATGATTTTTTTTAGAAATTTGTATTTGAATAATTTTAAGGAAAAGCATCAAGTTCTAATTTTCTAGGTGTCTCATCACTTTCTGTTTTATGAGCATATATATGCATCATTTTACCCACTTGGCCACTCAAAACTTTTAAGACTGAGATGCTCAAATTAGAGGAATGTTAATGACAAATACAAAATAATGCAAATAATGCAGAATTAGCTGCATTAGTGCAATTACAACAATTTGAAAAGCTAAAATCTTGCTGATAATAATAAAAATGTAACTACAATTCCTGACTAACTTATTCTAGGATGCCCTTTGGAAGAATTGGGAATTTAAAATCTGTGGTCACAGAGGAGAGTAAAGAGAAAAGACATGCTACCCTCCAAAATTGCATAATTTTTTAAAAGAAGACAGAAAACAATAGATGGAACAAAAACAGGATGTTGGGAGAAATGTGGAAAGAAGACACAAAGTAAAGAAGACAAAAGTCAAGTAACCTTCTGAGGACAAAGAAGCAATTCTTCGGTTTCATATATATTTTCAAATTTATATTTAGTTTATTCACTTCTATAATCCTTATACATTTCTCTTACATTTTTCCATAGTGTCTATTAATTTTATCTTTACTTGAATGGAAATTACCTCTTACAAGAGTGATTAGTATATGTCAGGGCGGAACTTTCCCACTAATGTCATGTAATGTGAGGACACAGTATTGTAAAAGGTTTACTAAGTATTTTGATACAAGAAAATATCAAGCACAGTTTATGATCTGTGCATATTTTGGTGCAGGGCACAGGAATATATGTCCATGAGTTTCTTTGAAGGTAAACAGACCAATAGATATACAATCACAGCATAAAGTTATTCATCAACATTCTTTTTTCTTTTCATTTAGGTCAAATTACATATTTTGAGTTCCCAGAGGTTTAACAGTGTTTACAGATGAGGTTATAATGATGTTATTTGGCTATATCCCAGTGGTATATCAATTGTTGAATTAAAAAAATATATATTTGATGTGATTTAAATCTGATTCTGAATATACTTTAAGTAAGTGAGCAGAAACAAATAAAACAAAATCTAGTAAACTCATCAGTTGGTAAAAGGACATGGGATATTGAAGTTTTTCTATAAATTGCACTATTTTCCCTTTTATTCTGAATTATGATATATACAACACAGAGGTTTTCTATCTTCTTACACCCTTTTGGGTAGTGGTCTAACCTTTAATAAGCTAAACTTCTGAGTTCAAATTCAGTTTATAAAATGGCATTTTCCAAAGAGCAAGAAAAATCATATTTAGAAAATATAAATGCATCATCGATGTGTGTATTTACTATTCACTTTTCTCAATGTTCTTATATCATCCAAAAATATCTTCTTAGCCAGCCTTTTTTTTTCCCCTTCATATATTAGCAACATATCCCTGTTGGATAAGAATATTCAGTGTTTCTTTCTTCAAAGCACCTTAAAATTCAGCTAGCATTTCATACTTTTTTATATGCTTGTAAAAAAATATCCACAGAAAAGTTTTATTTTGTTGATAAAATCTGATTATTAAACTTTTGGAACAACCACCACAGAAAACAAAGTCAAAGATTAGAGGATACTGGAAATGTGTAAAGAGAGATCCATAAAACTATTCAAATTTTAAATTAGATTAAGTTTCTAGTGCAAGTTAAAGAGACTTAATAATGCTCAACATTTTGATGTGCTTAAAGAGCTGGGCAGGCTCTGTTACTTCAGCAAAACAGAAATGTAGGTACATTCAGTCTTTCATACCCATGGGTTCTGCAAAATACACATTCAAATAATGTAAATCCGCATTTTGCAGAACCCATGTGTATGAACTGTAGATCTAAAGTATTTTTTAAAAGGATGGATTGCATCTTTACTAAACATGTGCAGACTTTTTTATTATTCCCTAAGCAATACAATATAATAATTATTTACATAATATTTGGTATCACAGGTAACCTAGAGATGATTTAAAGAACACAGGATGATATGCATAGGTCATATGAAACAATATGCCATTTAATATAAGGGACTTGAACATCCATGGATTTTGGTATCTGCAGGGGCTTCTGGAATCATTTCCCCTTGGATCCCAAAGGATGACCTTATTTCACTTCTAAGAGATGGTGCTCCTGAGTAGGCAGCCTTTGGGCAAAGGAAGTCAACAGAAGGTTTAGCAAATGCATTTCAATTGAAACATAATCTATTTATAATAAACAATTTACCTATTCCTATGCCAGGTATCTGTGGGCTGGGCTTGAAAGAAAAACAAAAACAAATAAAACACCACAAACAATTACCTAGAGCCACAAAGCCATAAACTGCTAGAAAATAAGAGCAGTTGGTGGTCTTCACCTGATTAGTGGCCATCAAAGATAGGCTTGGGGTTCTGTCAATCAGGAAAACAGCCAACAGCACAAACCTCTGTATGATTATTAGTATTATCACTCAGTAGAAACATATATCCCCCAAAGCAAATGTAATTACAACAGCCTGCTTTATATATGGACTGCATCTCTCCCTTATTCATAGCTTTAGCATATTATGCAAATCTCTTTTATTTTAAGCTTCAATAATGAATCATTTTAGTACTGTTTGAACAAAATTTAAGGAAGCCTGCTTTCTATGGAAATTGACAAATTTTATCTGTGCAGCTTTTCCTTCCTTCTTTTATATTTTTACCATGATTTATGATATTTTCTCTTCTCCTACACTTTTTTTCCTGTAAATATATTTGAAAACGAATCAAATAGTGTCCTTATATACATGGAAGGGGTTGACAGGGCTTGCCAAGTTGCTGGTGGATCAGGTCATACCAGCAATATTGAGTGATCCCTTATCCAGTAAACCTCGCCATGTGCAGAGCTATGAGCTAGATACCAGAGAAACAAGAATAAAGCAACCCTTCTGCTTTGTAGATTTGTGGGGTTTTTTTGGCATGTCTAAATATATAAGATAGCAATATATATATGTACATGTGTATATACGTGTGTATATGTATTTTTTCTTAAACACTGTGTGTGTGTGCATGAGTAAGAACAGAGACTTCCTAATTAGAAGATTATCTTGTTGCCGAGGGCTATACTAGGTTTGAGTGCACACATAATCAAGTTAGGCAGAGAGCTGGAACTGAACATGTCTTCATGATCAAGGAGTGAAAAATTTGGAGAACCTGAAGAAAGAGATTGGGATCAGGAAGGCTGCATAAGCAAAAAAGGAAAGAAAGACAATAAAGGTAGCTCATTATGGTTAACCACAGAACAGATTTTAGGTAATAATACAGAGGACTAGAAGTTGTTTGCCATGAATATTTAATTTAGAACTTTCCATTCCTAACTATGTAATCCTCAGTATATTTGACATTTCTCATTATTGTGTTTATGCATGAAATATTTGTTATAAAAACATATAACAATTGATACGTCAACATACATGGAGACATCACCCTGCTTAAGAATTTAGTATTTGCAGCTATAATTGAAGCATTTTATATATTCTTACATATTCTTTCTTCCCCAGAGATTGCCATTATCCCAATTCCTATTTTTAATACATCTGCATGCTTATACATACATACATGACAAGTTATTTAAATGAATATAGTAGGCATTTTAGTGTACTTATTCTTCAACCTGTAATATGCTCTATATTAATTTTGGAGAGGTAGTTTTGGAGAGTCAGTTTATTTACTAAATACAAACAATTTCTATAAATTCATTTGTTATATTGATTTAATGATTTTTTAATTCCTCATTTTTTGATTACTGATTTGAGAATTATGAAATTATATTTCTATTCCTTTAGGGGTTATCCTTTGAAATTTAGTATGAAGATGTGAGTCAGTAAAGGCTAAAGTTATTTAACATTTATATTTTATGCCTGAAAAATAAAATAATCATGGAAGTGAGACTGCTCTGCTCTTCTCACTCACTACTCTTCCCATCCCTAGCCACGTACACACAGCAAAGATACATTTTTTTTTCTTCTCTCCCTCTCTCTTTTTCTTCCATATCCCATCAGATTGCTGAAGTATACAGGCCATTGAACATCCCAATATGGTGTAAGGGTCTTAGTCAAAGCTCTCTATCTCCTTTAGGACCTATCCAAGCCTTGTCATTTCACCCTCTTCATTCCTGAGAGTTGTGACTCTTTTTCCTCTTCAGTCAACACTACCAGAAAGTCTGATTCACTAGATCTGAAATGAGGCTTAAAAAATCCAGTCTTGTCAAAGCCTCATGGATTATTCTACAATTGTCTGAGACTTTAGAGCAACCATATAGATAGTTACATATTCCAATTTATTACGTGTCTAATAGTTGCACTACAGATGATCCCTTTTTGTAGGTAGATTACGTGAGTATTCCTTTTTCAGAGTATGTTGCTCATGCAAATACTTGTGTTGCTTAGCACAGGATATGGCATAACACAGGCCATCAAAATTTATGTGTGGACTCAATTAGCAGATGCATTAAAAAATGATAGAAGACAGTTACGAAAAACCTCTAAGGTACAAAGATTTACTTCTAAAATGTGGCATAAAGAAATAAGTTCTATTATTCTGTAATTTTCATAGATATTTTGAGAGAGGAAAATATAGATAAAGGGAATATCTATAATTGAGAGGGGGAAAATATTATATTTAAGAGCCCTGAAAACCTGAATTGAAAATTGGAATAATAACTTAATAGAAGAAGGGTGACTGTGTCTGGAGTAGATGCTTTATTGTCCTTTAGCATGAGTCACTCCTTGTTGGTTTATTTATAACTCTTCTGCCATGTTCTGCAGTGATGTAAATCATCCTATGATAAAATAGAGCAGGGGTACACCCAGCAGGTTGGCTCTACTTTTCCACACATTTTCTTTAATAAGACCTGGGGCTTGCAGAGGCTGACTGCTCTTATAGCAGGTACTGTTGACAAGGCATAGCACAGCATTACTCTAAACTACTTTTCAAATGCTGCGATTCCTGACATCAGCAGAATAGTCGTTCTTATTGCAGAAAAGGAAGTGGCATTAGTGATTAGGCATTTTAACTCTGTAAGAAGAAAAATAATTCAAAAACTTTTGAATTTCGTGAAGACTAAGAAATGAAAAAAAGAAAATCTCAGTATCTCTGTGATACTAAGAGCAATTTCAGTGCTGTGGAGAGGGAAGTGCATTCTTAAAAAGACCAACACATTGAGATTGATACTTAGAACATAATTGGTTTTTTAAAGAGGTTTTCTGCTTGACTAAACGATATTTTCACACTTAAAAGCCATAGTAGAAAAACCATATGTCAGACATTAGAAAACTTTTTTTTCTTTTTTAATTTAAGGATCAATGTTTGTCTTTAATCAAGAACAAATGACCTCTTTGAATCTAAAATAGGGAAATAAATAAGTCTAGCTTTCTCAGGAGATCAGTAATAGGATACAAAGATGTTAACTTCTGGCTCACAGATGCATTAAATTCCAACCAAACCACTGGTGACTAAACATTGTAATATCCAATAGCTTTTTCAATGGCCGAAGTAAAATTACTTGATAGTCCCAGTTCAGCTTCCAAACACAGACATCACATAAATACAAAACATGACTCAATTAGTGATTCCGTCTTTAGCTACAGCCACACATTAAAGAAACACTTTTCTCATCTGTAAAAGAGACATGCAACGCAGTTGGGGACCATTTCTTTCTGATTCAATGAGAGATCTCAGGGCAAGGACATTTAAATCAGAAAACAAAAGTTGTTAGCAATTAAGAATGTAAACTTTTTTGTAAATCTGTATTTGCCTCCTCCAGTTTTGAACACTCTAAATGATTCTTTTAGAGATGCCTTTCATAGGAGTGTGTGGAACTTCTCTCTGAGTAAAGTGCTCTACTTCTTGGGAAATTATTAATAAATTTCTAAGCAGAAGCATATGATTACAAAGTTACTTTCACTGAGCATGAAACAGGATCATGCTAAACTGGACAAGTTAATTGCTTTATTCTGGAAAATGACCCATTTACTTCAAAATATTTTGAATATATATCACAGATATTACATAAATTCCAATATATAATTGTTAACTTTTGTTGCTTATTTGCTTGTCCTACTTATATACTACTTACGTACACAATAATTCAAACACCCTCCATTTGAAAAAATATAAGATGTAAATTTATTGCATACTGAATGGCTCAAACATATCTGTAGTCTTAAACACTATTACAGTTATATTAGAATCGGTGGCATACAATTATTTTCTAAGTGTTTTTCTTTTTAACATTTTCCGTTTCAGTCAACTAAGAAATGCTTTTTAACTAGCGCATTCATTCATTTGGATAGACTAATTAATTCAAAATTTTATTATAAAATATTTCCTCTTCATATTTATGAACTTTTTCTCACCAGATTTGTTATTTCCTCTATATCTACACAGTCCAACACAGTGGGCATTAGCCCCGTGTTGCTGTAAAATTAAAAATTCAGTTTCACAGTCTCATTCCTCATTCCCGTTTGTGCACTCAAAGCCACACATGGCCAGTGGTTACCTAATTACAGCAAAAATAGGGCATTTGCATCATTTCAGTGAGTTTTATTTGACAGCACAGCTTTGGATTATACCATATTGATTCATGAGATATACTATCTGTCTATATGTATATATATGTGTATGGACATATACACACACTAAATTGATCCAATGTGCATGTATGATTAAATTTAGTCCGTATATTCTACTTTCCTATTACTCATGCAAAATTTATATTGGCCTCAGTATGCTAAAATTGCTTTCATTTTAGTATGCTTGTTCAATGTAAATTTTTTTACTTTTTTTGGCTGATGCTATAAAATGTGAACTAAGGAAGTATTAGTGTTCGTATTTTGCATATATTACATTGTAATAATGGAGAAAGCCAGATGAGATAGATACAAGGAGAGAGAACTCCATTTTTATATATCAATTTTGGCAAAAATGAAGCTCAACTATAAGAGAATAACGAAAAATAGCGAAAAAAAATTCTGTTATTATTCTGTGCATCTTAAGTTTCTTAAATTCCTGTAACAATATTACATGGACATAATAAATCCCACTCTTTTAAATAAATAAATAATAAATTAAGACATGTATCACCACCTTATGATTTTTTATTTACATCCTATTTTTATTTATTTCTCATTTGCTGTAAAGGCAAATAGGAAAACCTGCACAGGAATATAAGCATGGTCTCCAAATAATAAAAGCAAAATAATTCACAAGTTGTTCTTCATCACATTTATTTCCATAGGCAATCATCAATCCCCACAACCAGCGGATTCATTTACTAACATCAAGTGTAATATGTCAGCTACATAAATTTTAAATCGTCTCGTTAAAGATGTTTGGAAAGCTGAAGCACTTGTTCATTAAAGTTTTCTTTTTCTTCAAAGTTTCACTCAGAGAATAGTGAGTGAATATAGTTGCTATGGTTTGAATGTTTGTCCTCTCCAAAACTATGTAGAAACCTGATCCCCAGTGTGGCAATACCGAGAGGTGGGGTCTTTAAGAGGTGATTGGTAATGATTGGTAATAAGGGCTCTGCCTAAATAAATTTGTGGGTTAATTCAAGGGTCCCCGATCCCTGGGCCATGAACCAGTACCATGGCCCCTGGTCCGTGTCCCATTAGGAACTGGGCTGCACAGCAGGTGAGCAGTGAGTTATTGAGCAAAGATTCATCTGTATTTATAGCCACTCCCCATCGCTTGCATTACCTCCGAAGCTCTGCCTCCTGTCAGATGGGCTGTGGCATCAGATTGTCACATGCAATGGACCTAGGTTGTGCTCTCCTTATAATAATCTGATGATGAATGCCTGATGATCTGTCACTGTCTCCCATCACCCCCAGATGAGACTGCCTAGTTGCAGGAAAACAAGCTCAGGGCTCCAACTTATTCTACGATACGGTGAGTTGTATAATTATTTCAAAATATATTTCAATGTAATAAGGAGTGGTGGCTCATGTCTGTAACTCCAGCACTTTGGGAGGCCGAGGTGGGTGGATCACTTGAGATCAGGAGTGTGAAACCAGCCTGGCCAACATAGTGAAACCCATCTCTACTAAAATACAAAAAATTAGCCAGGCATGGTGGCACATGCTTGTAACTTCAGCTACTTGGGAGGCTGAGGCAGGAGAATAGCTTGAACTGGGAGGCAGAGGTTGCAGTGAGCCGAGATTGTGCCATTGCACTCCAGTCTGGGCAACAAAAGTGAAACTCCGTCTCAAAAATAAATAAATTAATTAATTAATTAATACAATTAAAAAATGAAAATAAAGTGCACAACAAATGTAATGCACTGGAATCATCCTGAAACCACTTCCACCCCCCAGTCTGAGGGAAAATTGTCTTACATGAAACCAGTCCCTTGTGCCAAAAACGTTGAGGACTGCTGGGTTAATGGAGTAGTGAGTTATTTTGGGAATCACACTGGTGGTTTTACTAGAATAGAAAGAAAGGCCAGAGTTAGCCTACTCAGCCCCCTAGCCATGTGATGCCGTCTACCAACTTGGAATGCTGCAGAGAGAGTCCCCATCCCCATTGGCAAGAAGGCCCTCTGATACGACCAGAGGATTCCATCAGCCTTGGACTTCAACTAACTGTAAGAAATAATTTTTTATTTCTAAATAAATTACCCACTTTCAGGAATTCTGTTAATAGCAGCAGAAACTAAAGCAATAATGCAATGGTTAAGAACTTGGCTTTGGTGCAATAGAATCATAGATTGAATTTGCACAACTCCTTCAGCTTTTCTGAGACCATTTTTCTTCTCTACAATGGTAATAACAATACTTCATTGGGTTTCTCTAAATATTAAAATACAATAAAATGTATCTTCTTTCTTACAGTCAAGAATTTATACTTTAGCACTTTTCTCTTTGCCTCTCTCTTTCTAATTTGGGCTTTATTTTTTCTAAAGTTTCTCCTCGTAGTGAGAGCCATGGGCACCAGTAACTACCAGAGACACAAAACCTCACAGCTGAACCTCATGTGAAAAGCTCCTTCTACTAGCTTCAGATGAAAATAATGGAGAAATCTCACGTATACCTGCTCCATTTACTTGTCTATGCTGTGACCTATTCATCATGAAGAGATTTTTATAGTTTTTGTCAGAGGTCCATTTATTCTACGGTCACTCTGTGTAGAGGAATGGGTAACGTCTGCTTACATTAGGACTTCTGCTACAGGTGGAGAGGAAGAACAAAGAGGAGACAGTTGTTTTTAGAAGAAAGGAGGAATACTAGCAATTAAAAACTAAATAGTATCTACAGTTAGATTCACTCTCTTCGTGTTATAATTAAATATTTAGCTTTAGTATGTATTGTAAATAGGTTGTGCAATTGCTAATACGGAAAGCTGATTACTCTGGAATCAGGTGGAATGAATAAACACCATTAACTGGTTTTCAAATGGGGCATACAATCCCCATCAATTAATATAGAAACTAACAAGTTTTTCATTTTTAACAGCAGTCTCTCTTTGTTGAAACTTGGTGGAACACAGTTTTGTGGCTTCAAGAGGGGATTTCTTTAAAGTTTACAGTATTGAAATTTCAAAAAAGTGGGAAGTGTTTTGAGTACAAGATGTGCCATTCTCACGGATGAAATTGTAGAACAGTACAATGCAGTATATACATGAAACATTAGGTTACAGTGTTTTTAGTAAGGAGGTAGTAACATAAAAACTGCTCAAATTAGCGATATATGCCTTATTCTTTGGGCAAGATTGCTCATTAAGTCTTTTAATTGTAACGAATTGGAATTTGAAGACAGGAAGTTTTCACTCACTGTATCTAGCCTAGACCTTACTAGTCTAGTCTTCTGTCTAGTCCTCTGACTGCCTGAAGCTGTAACTTTTCAATGATTGAAACAGTTATTTCTCCTTTTGCTAGTGGTCTGCACTTTGATAAAGGAATATGTTCTTGTAATTTAGTTATATATGTATCAAAAAAATTATTTTGGAGTGTAGCTTATTTTCACACTTCTTAACAATTTATTCAGGGCAGAATTTAAAGGTGTTTAGTTATATCCAATTATATTATTATTTTACGATATATGAGACATTAATTTCTTATTCAAAGAAACAAGCATATTTTATAAACAGGAAATAATCCTTTTCCTGGGGTGCATGAAGACATCGTCCGTACTCATCACTTATTGAATAAGGGAAGATTACATCTTAAGAAAATACATAGGGTTGATATAGCTTGATTAAGCCAAGAGTCTATAGATGAAGCCTCTTAATTACACGTATTTCTCATAAACATCAGTTCATGGACTTGTTACTGGTGCCCTGGGTTCTTGCAACCTCCCAGGATAGAAATCCAGAGAGACTATCAGGTATAGCTGCAAGGAAAAGGTTTATTTAGCTTGTTCACACGGGAACCAGCACCATAAAAATAAAGAATGGGCTGCTGCCCAAAAGCAGTGTGGGAGTTAATTTTATACACCTTTCCTATGGGAAGGAGTGATGTCAATGCATGTATGGGAGGGCCCTTTATAACACTTGTGCAGTGCTTTAACATGTTTCTTTATACATCGCATGTAGCACTGGCATTTTAAATCTCCACCTAGGTGTGATTGATAGTATTATAATGAAGATGGGGTAATTGTAGGTTTAGGCTAAGTCCTAACTGTGCATATGGGGCTTCAGAGAAGTCCCTAACCCCGTGAACTTGTGGTTAACAGTATCTAGGGTCTGTTGTTGCTGATTGGCTGAAAGTTAGGTAAGCTACAACTTGAGTAAGGGCTTTTGTTCTCCTCCAGACCAGATCACACTAGAAAGCCAGCCTTCCTGTTTCAGACTCATATAACAAAATTGTGTAGGGTTTTTTGTTTGTTTATTTTTGTTTTCTTTTGTTTTCTTCTCCAATGGTATACTATACAAGTTTGTATTCATTAGTACTGGAATAGTCATGGACAAAGTGGCGTCTTGAGTTAGATTCGAAAGATTAATGGATTTGGGTAGAAAACATGAGTGTGTTGTATGTATTGCAGAGGTTGAGTTGAATGATAAGAAATGCAAAGCAGTAAAAATTTTTATAAAGTTCTTAAAACCTTCTGGTGGTATAAAAAAAGATTTTTTTTTAAATGAAGCACATTAAGTTGGGTAACTGGGTGTCAATGGTGATATATGTCATGCTTATGGAATGTCTTGAAATTAAGCAGAATAATAAGGTGAAAATAAGAGAAAAATGAGTGATTTTCTGTTGTTGGTAAGATAAAATGACGAAAATAGTTTTGAGAGAAGTGAGGGGTGGGGGTGTGTGTGTGTGTGTGCGCGCATTATAAAATTGTGATTAACTTTTTGTCATATTGGTTTTCCTTTTTTACAATTTATCATTTACATTTTAAATATAAAATATCAAGAGTAACAGTACTTTGTCCCATCACGTGACTGTCACATTCTACTATGTAAAGCTTTTGTTTGATGTTTGAACATATACCTTGGTACTCTTTTCTCCTCCATTTTGCATAACATTGAAAAAGACTCTTTTTTTTTTTTTTTGTATGTGTAAAACACTGACCCTCTGTAATACGTATTCCTGAAATATCTTAATGTTTTGTCATTTCAACCATATATGTGCAGTAAATATTATGTGGCTGTCTTCTACTTGTATTTAGTGTTCTTCAGTTTGGTCATGATATATATAAGTATGAAGTTCTTTTTGAAGATGTAACTGAATGCTTTTCAAGAAAATTGCATCTTTCATCAATTCTAGAAATTTTCCAGATTAAGTTTTTTCCAGTATTTTCCTTCTCCAATCACTTTACACTCAGATACGTATTATGTTTTCTTATCCAATGGTCCCATATCTCTTAAACCTCTTTTTATATTTTATCTTTCTGATGTTCTGTATTGAATTCTGTATATTTTCTTCAGATGAATCATCAATCTAACTAATCATTTCTTCTGCTGTGCTGATTCTACTATTTAACTCTTACGCAGAATTTCAATTTGAGTTATTACATTTGTTAACATCTCTACCAATAAGTTGGTTAATTAGTCCCCCTCACAGGTCTGTATCTATTTCTAGTTTTCTCTCTTCAAGAAAATTTTCAATTTCTTTTGTAATGCTTTAAGCACATTAAGCAGTTTTTATTTCACTCTTTAAAGTGTATTAGTTTCCTATTATTGCAGTAACAAATGACCACAACTCACAACTTCGTGGCAAATGTGTTCTCTTAAAGTTGTGGAGAACAGAAGTCTGAAATGAATCTTAAGGAGCTCAAGCGAAAATATTGGAAGGTCTGGTTCCTTCAGGCAGCCCCAGAGAGGAATGTGTTCCTTTATTTCTTTTCTTTTTTTTTTTTTTTAAATTTATTTATTATTATTATACTTTAAGTTGTAGGGTACATGTGCATAACGTGCAGGTTTGTTACATATGTATACTTGCGCCATGTTGGTGTGCTGCACCCATCAACTTGTCATTTACATCAGGTATAACTCCCAATGCAATCCCTCCCCCCTCCCCCCTCCCCATGACAGGCCCCTGTGTGTGATGTTCCCCTTCCTGAGTCCAAGTGATCTCATTGTTCAGTTCCCACCTATGAGTGAGAACATGCGGTGTTTGGTTTTCTGTTCTTGTGATAGATTGCTAAGAATGATGGTTTCCAGCTGCATCCATGTCCCTACAAAGGACACAAACTCATCCTTTTTGGTGGCTGCATAGCATTCCATGGTGTATATGTGCCACATTTTCTCAATCCAATCTGTCACTGATGGACATTTGGGTTGATTCCAAGTCTTTGCTATTGTGAATAGTGCTGCAATAAACATACGAGTGCATGTGTCTTTATAGCAACATAATTTATAATCCTTTGGGTATATACCCAGTAATGGGATGGCTGGGTCATATGGCACATCTAGTTCTAGATCCTTGAGGAATCGCCACACTGTTTTCCACAATGGATGAACTAGTTTACAATCCCACCAACAGTGTAAAAGTGTTCCTATTTCTCCACATCCTCTCCAGCACCTGTTGTTTCCTGACTTTTTAATGATTGCCATTCTAACTGGTGTGAGATGGTATCTCATTGTGGTTTTGATTTGCATTTCTCTGATGGCCAGTGATGATGAGCATTTTTTCATGTGTCTGTTGGCTATATGAATGTCTTCTTTTGAGAAATGTCTGTTCATATCCTTTGCCCACTTTTTGATGGGGTTGTTTGTTTTTTTCTTGTAAATTTGTTTCAGTTCTTTGTAGGTTCTGGATATTAGCCCTTTGTCAGATGAGTAGATTGCAAAAATTTTCTCCCATTCTGTAGGTTGCCTGTTCACTCTGATGGTAGTTTCTTTTACTGTGCAGAAGCTCTTTAGTTTAATGAGATCCCATTTGTCAATTTTGGCTTTTGCTGCCGTTGCTTTTGGTGTTTTAGACATGAAGTCTTTGCCCATGCCTATGTCCTGAATGGTACCACCTAGGTTTTCCTCTAGGATTTTTATGGTATTAGGTCTAACATTTAAGTCTCTAATCCATGTTGAATTAATTTTCGTATAAGGAGTAAGGAAAGGATCCAGTTTCAGCTTTCTAAATGGTGTTCCTTTATTTCTCCAGCCACTATGGCGTCTGGAATTCCCTGCTCTTTGGCTCTTTGGCTCATGGCTGCATCACTCCAGTCTCTGCTTTCTTCAAGAGATCTCTTTCTCTCTGACTCTAATTCTACTGCTTCTCTCTTATAAAGATAATCCAGCATTACAGGATAATCTCAGAAAATGTCTCCATCTTAAAATCTTTAACTCAATCACATCTGCAAAGCCTCTTTTTACCATATAAGGTAACATATTCATAGGTTCTAGAAATTCAGATGTCAACATATTTGAGGTCTAATATTCAGTCTACCAAATATGTAATAATTCTAATATATAATATTTTAATATCTAGTATTTTTAATTTTTTCCTGCTGCATATCACTCATGGAGACTCATTTCTTGTATTATTTTATGATTTTTAATTGGGTTTCATATTTTTTATAACTCTTTATAGCATTCCTATGAGGTTTGTTTCTGGGGTCAGTTGCCTGGAGAGGATAAGTGCCTTTGTTTTGTTTAGTTTTGTTTTTTCTGCCTGAAATTTGGAGGAAATACAAACCCAGTCTACTCTAAATTAAATTTTCTTTTGTATTTCTGAACCAGACAAATAGTGTAAAATTCAGTTTTCCTACTAGTCAGTTGCCATAAAATCTCATAAGAAGCTATTTTTATTTTTCTTCTACCAAGAGCCGAAACATGAGAGACAAAATTCCCTTACTGTCAGACTGTCTTCAAATTGTCTTCTAGTTAACTATCTTTTTTTTATGCTATAGAACTTTCTTTATTCTATACTTCATATGTGGTGAATTCCTATCTAGTTCCCCAGCCAGCACAGGTACAAGTCAACAGATTTTCAGCATCTCCCTCCCTTCACAAAGTACATGAATTCATGATACACAGCAGCTTCAACAGCTGCTTACTGTCCAAGCTTTGTCTTTCCAATTTGTTCTGACCTCACAGAAATTCTGTTTTTCTATGGCATATACATCCACTCTTTTAAAGAATATGATTTACATTTTGTCTAATAATTTTTGATATTTTATAGTCACTGGTTCATAATCTCTAGGAACCCCTTTGAAGTGAACATGTCCATCTCAGTTTTTGCAAATATTGACTTGTTTAGCTCATTAAAAAGTGGATTCCATTTTGGAAAGGGCAATTTTATCCTACTTTCAAGCTAATTAATGTAAATAGAGCTTAAAAATAAGTTTTAGAAATTTACTTCTAAATCCAGTCATATGGCAGTAATTACTGCTTATTGAGAGGTTGCCAAAATGTGTTTGATAGTATTTTTAATAATTATCTGCTTTGAAGTAGTATACTATAAGTTTTCAAAAATGTAGTTATCTCTTTGGTACTCTGGGGTTGACAATCACTCAGGATAGCTTTTAGATTACATATTTTGGACTACAATACTTTGTAGCATAATGTTCTGCATGGTGTTGATAAAGAAAATGAGCTATAAATTCGTTTCTGAAACCTACATGCTAATCCTTGTCACAGATTCTGTAAAGCACAATCATGTACATACGCCAGTGCTTACTAACATTTTTTATCCAACTTCACTGAGGCTAATCATGAAAAATGAGCATCCTATCTATTTTTTTCTAACTATAAATATAAAGAAGACAGAAATATACAAAGCAAAAAATATACTAATTGCATTTTAAGTGAACTATTAAAAATATTTTTAAATGAATTGACTGAAATGTAACTATAAAGTTAAATATAAGAATACTTACAAATATTCTATTTCCTTGTATTTGGAAATACGTTTTCCGGATAATATAGACAAATACTGATTTAATATATTTTCACTTTTGCCCACTAAAGACTAGTATTTTATTTACTAGTGCTTTCACTTGTGGAAACTCTATTGTAATCCACACATGATATTCTAGTCATGTCACTGACATTGGAGTAAGTAAAATTTTGGTGTTAATATATCCATAACCTGAAGAAGAACCCGTATAAACTATTATCTGTGACAGAAACACATGGCCCCTCTTGGACATCAAATCTCTGGTGTGTGTAGCAAATTTTCCTACATCATATTTATCACATTTTTAATAAAAATTGGAGGGATTACTTAATTCATGACAACTTTTGTTTACTTGTAAGGGAAACATATTTTTCTCAGTTATTTATGTTAGTAAAAGGTTGTTTATTTTGTTGTTTTCATGAGAAATTTTGTGTTTATCCATAATCAATTTATCTGTAAATTTGAGCAAAGATACTCCTTTCAGTATTGACAATATATGAAGTCCATAAAAAATTGTGGTGAGAATGGGAGCACTTATCTTGTAGATCTTCAAGTGTTTCTCGTAGAACATGGCTTAAAGTAAAATTACAGAGCCAGATAATCCTGAGAACAACTCATATTGTTTAGCATTTATTGTTTTTTTTTTTCTACATTTGGTTTCCCACATAATTAACCAAAATACCTTTGTTATTATATTTTTGCTAGTAATTTAGTATGGCATTATTTTTGTAACACGTAGTATAACCTTGTTGATGTAGTCTTAACAAAAGTTTTAAACAGTTTATATACATACTATTGTTAACACATTACTTTCACACATACACACATAGTACTATTCTGAGGCTGTATGTGTTTGCGTTCATACAAGCCTGTGTTTGTGTGTCCCATGGAAAGAAAATAGTCTCTTTATTGCCTAATTTTCTAAAATTCCTTGTTGAGAGTTGTTGAAAGTGATGTCACATAGGTATGTAAGTGTACATATACACATTGGTTTTATACATACATATAGATATTCACGCAGGTACATAAGATATATGATGGTGCTAACTAGCATCACCTAAAGAGATTTTAACTTATAATACTAAAACAATAAGAATTGTAAAGAACTGCTTACTTTTTAGCTTAGTCAGTGTCATTTAACCAGTCTCTCACGTTCTGAAAGCTCAATACATTTTTGTCCAGTTGACACGAGAAACTCTAATTTCTCTGTTAGGTGTCCTAAATAGCCACAAGTTTGCAATATGAGAAGAAATCAAGAGGGGAAACAAAATTTCTCTGGCTTTAAATCAATGATCCTTCTCAAGAAATGCCTTCAAAACTTGCCATAAAGCTGTTTTAGGGTTGAGTCTCCCAGATTCTGCTTCATTGCTCATTTGTAAAAACAAACATTTGCCATGAAGACATAACTGCCAATTCAGCTTAAATAAGACAAATGAGATAATGAGACCAGTGGCAGATTTGAGTTGACAAATCCTAGAGAATGCCCAGCTCTAAGTAAAAAGCTTTCCTTTCCTGCCAAAAGGTCTATATGCTAATACTAACTAATTTGCCAACGCGGACCCTACATTGTTTGACAATAGCTGAGCATCCCAATTTGTTATAGTTGTGACATTAATTTGGATGTAAAGTGTGGTTCGATCTAGTAATCTATGCAACCTCTTAACCCAGCAACCAATCACACAGATGCATAATTTGTACTGAAAGGGCTTAGAGAGAGGTTGTTTGGTTTGTTTGTTTGTTTTGTGTGTGTGTGTGTGTGTGTATGTGTGTGTTTAAGGCTCAGGATATATTAATTTTGAGAGGGTAATAGTATGGACACTATAAATGTGACTCTCACCTGCTCATATCCTGGTTACAATAATAGAGGTGAAATAAAACATATTATTTACTTTAACGTAATGGGATCATTCAGGATATTTGCTCTGGTCCAGTTATTCAAATATCTATAACTTAACCACCAATTTGATGGATTTTGAAAGGTCAATTTAGAATATCACAAAAAGTTAAAAAAAAATCTTCATAGAGTTCTGAAATAACCATGGGTATTGATAAATTCATATACATTTTAATCAGTTTTCTTAATTATTTAAAATAGAAATGTGTCTATCTTTTATCTTACTCCTCACAATCTTTGCTATAGTATACATTTTTTTTTTTTTCTTTTCTTTTTTTTTTTTTGGAGACAGCGTCTTGCTCTGTCGCCCAGGATGGAGTGCAGTGGCACCATCTCCGCTCACTGCAAGCTCCGCCTCCCAGGTTCTCGCCATTCTGCCCCAGCCTCCCGAGTAGCTGGGACTACAGGCGCCCGCCACCACGCCCGGTTAATTTTTTGTATTTTTAGTAGAAACGGGGTTTCGCTGTGTTAGCCAGAATGGCCTTGATCTCCTGACCTCGTGATCCACCCACCTCGGTCTCCAAAAGTGCTGGGATTACAGGAATGAGCCACCACGCCCGGCCTGCTATAGTATATTATAGTAGAAATAAATTAATATTTCAGTTTGAAGAAATATTGTATTTAAAAAGTAACAAAATGGGTGCTTGGAGTTTGGAATGCTTGCTTCATTACTTTAAAAATTATGCTAAATAAAGCAATAAAAATTTCATAGTTTCATACAGGGAGGAAAATTATCATTAAAAAATGTTTATTTTAAATAAATACAAATTGATGTGGCTCATTCATTTAAGAAGTAGACTGGAAATTCAAGGCCTTAATTCAGACTTTGTAAACTGCACTAAGAGATTTAGTTAGTGACAGATAGCCAAAAATGAATGCACAACTCTTTGTAATTACAAAATTATACTAATCATACCATTATGAAATTAGTTTTTTAAAAAAGTTTGGTTTGCCTGCCCTGAGAAAATCACATTTAAACAACAACTATGAAACGGAGAAGATTTTGGTACATTTTTTGACAATTTATGATAATATTTGAAAATTTCTTTAAATACAAAACCTTACTTTAAATTTAAAATGTTTGTAGAAGATAGAAGAGCTTAAAATACTTTAAAATTACAAAAATATTCAGAATTTTGACAAAAAAATTAATTCTTATCTATTGAGTCTTTATTATTGAAGGAAAAAATAAGCTAAAAATATCAAAATCCATTCAATTTTTAACAATGTATTCAAAAATAATTCTGCACTCTAACTCTGACTGTAAATGATAACATTCATAGAAACATAGAATTGCAATAAACTTGGAAGTCATATGAATTCACTGTCAGACAAATGTGAAAAATGTGAATTCAATACTTGAATGTTTTATATCACAAGTATGGTAGGCAGCCTCTAAAACTGCCCCTAATAATTTCACATCCCATATGTATGCTCTTATACAATTTCGTTTTTGATTATGGGCTAGACTGAGTGACTCACTTCTAATGAATAGAATATGGCAAAGTTGTGGATGCCCCTTCTAAAATTAGGTTACAAAAAGATGACTTTTATCTTGCTTGCCCTCCATTGCTCTCTCATTCACTTGCTCTGGGGAAAGTAAATTGCCTTGTTAAGAGCTACCCTATTGGAAAACCATAGGCTAAATAATGCTGTCTACAAATAACATGTGTCACAGAAATCTGAGGCCTGCAAAAAGTCACAGGAATGAGCTTGAAAGTATTTTATTCCCAGTTGAGCCTTGATTGTAGCATTTGAAATACTCTGAATCAAAGGTGCCTAGGTAAGCCATCCCTAGATTCCAAACTCATGGAAACAATAAGATGAAAAATGGTTGTTGTTTTAAGCTGCCAAATGCTGCAGTTGTTTATTATATAATATTAGATACCAATTCAAGTTTTGCTGCCTAGAAGTGTTGTGCTGCTGTAATAAATATCTAAAACCTTGAGAGTCGTTTTAGAATCAGGAAGTGGGTTAAGACTCGAAAGATTTTGAGGTCTCTTTAGAAAAGCCAAGCTTCTTTGATGAGACTCTCAGTAGAAATCTGGACTTTGAGGAGATTGTTGATGAGATCTTAAAAGGAAATGATTAACATTATTGAAAACTAGAGAAAGTGGAATCCCTGTTACATAGTGGCAGAAAAGTTGACAACATTGTCATCTGTAGTTATGTGGAAAGAAGATATGCCTAATAAACTGTGAACTAAGGATCTACCTAAGCAAGTTCTCAAGCAAAGCACTGAAGTTGCCATCTGGGTTTTCCTTACTGCTAATAGTAAAATGTGATAGAAAAGAGATAAATTGATGGAAAAAATGTTACATAGAAATGAATCCTATCTTTGTTATTTTGAAGAAAAAAAAAATCCTTATCCTCTTCTGATGGCAAAAGATGCCAAACTTAAATGTTTTATTAAAAAGTTCAAATCCAGTAGCCCGTCAGGAAAATATGAACTAGAGATGGACTCAAGGATGTATCTGAAAAACTTTTTCTTAAGTTTTCAGAAGTTCAAAGGTGGTGCCTCAAAGTACTCATAATTTCGACAAAAGGCTCTTAAAAAGATTGAGAGTATACCTCGCAGTTCCTCCCAATCAACAGCAGATCCTCTAAGAAAGTTAAAGTGTTTGTCTTCAGCTCTCCTAGCAGAAGCCCAGGGTACTAAAAGTCTATCTCAAAGGCATTTATGGATGCAGTTTTGTCTAATGGAGTTTAACCCAGTGATATTTAATAGCGGTTGAAAAAGTTATTGAAAAATTTCTAGCGGAAACACTGCTAGCTTGGACTGGAAAAAAAAAAAAAAACCAAAAAAAAACGGAGAGTGCAAAATGAAAAGAGTTTGTTGTACCTCCAAAATTCTACTGTCAACAGGTAGAGAGAGAAAACTACTCACCTGCAAACAAATGTTATTTTTTGTGAGAATCGAGAATGACTCAGAGGGTAGAACCAAGATCCCAGGAAGCAGAATTGACAGGCATGAAGATTTATTCCCAGGCCTTGATATCTAATCAGAGAACTTTCAGTATTTCTTTGGCTGGATTTCAGAATTGCTATGGACCAGAGACTCGTTTGTGTCTTCCTTATTCACTCCTTTTGAATAGGAATGTTTATAGAAGTTGTCCTCTGTTTGTCTCACTATTTTATGTTAGTTGTATGGGGCATAAGATAATTTGTTTCCTTGGTTTCACAAATTAAGAAGAACCACAGACAGACGTGTTTAGATGACAATGAAATGGAGCTTCAATATATGAAATTATGACTTAAACCAAAATAAGAATTCCTCCCAGGCAGAATGATAGCTATAACCATGGTAATCCTGCTCAGTATGAGAGAAACTATACTCAAAGTGCTATAGTTGGGAACTATCTTAAGAGTCTTGTGCATAATTGGACCTGATTTAGATGGCAAGATTCTGGACCTTGAGCTGGTGGTATAATGGTATGTCACTTTTGGTGACCATGAAGGTGTAGAGTACATTTAACATGTGAAAACAAACAAACAAACAGACAAAAAACCATGAATTATTGGGATCCAGACATTTAACTGTGAAGGCAGTTTATAAGATGGCCCCTAATAATTCCATCTCTTGGTATTCATACACTTGTGTAATCTCTTACATTTAATTGCAGGCAATATCTAGTGATTTACCTGTAACAAATAGAATATGGCAAAAGGGATTAAATGTCACTTCTATGATTAGGTTATAAAGATACTATTACCTCTGATTTGCTGGAGTTCCTTCCCTTAGAGAAAAGCCAGATGCCATATTTTAAGCTGCCTAATAGAGAGGCCCACATGGTAAGAAACTAGTAATTCCGTTTCACTGCCCAGTTTCCATCCAACCTAAAGCCTGCCAAAGTTCACATGACTTTACTTAGGACTCTGTCACTTCAGCATTGAGATGGCTAGACGACCACAGCACTAATCAACCTCCTGAATGTAGTTTGGTAAGGGATCCTGAATGAGAAGCTCTAAGCTAAACTGTGCTGATCTATGATCCACAGAAACCATGAAATACCAAATATTTATTGTTTAAGCTACTAAGTTTGAGGGTGCTTTGTTATGCAACAACAGATCACATGTAAAACTAAAAAATATATTTGACAAAGTAATTATTATGTAATTCATATATTTTACAATCTTTTAATAAAACTAAACTGGAATATATTTTTCAAAATATTATCAACCAGACAAAATTTAAAAGAAACACAGGCTATACTCATATTTTCTGAGTACCCACTTTGTTGGTAGAGTTTTATATATCATTTTTTCTACTAAGCACATCTACCTTCTGTAGAATGCACACCAAATACATTTTATTATTGTGTAAATGGATTCCAAGCAGTTAAATAAATTACCCAAGATCAAAGAATTATCATGTATTGATACTTGTTTTCAAACAGAAATGTCTAATTTAAAAGCCCTTTTATTTGCCACCACATTATATTACATCTATTAGTCTTTTCTATTTTATGCATAGAAGCTATTAATTATTGAACTTCTTAGACCATATTTAATTTTCCTCCTTTCTAAGATAACTTCAATTGATTTAATTCTTTAAAAATATGATGTTTTATACAAACTGATCACTGACTCAGTATCATTTGTTCTTAAACTCACATTTATTTGAATGACTCACAAGAAAACATATTTCCAATACATATTTAGTTAGCTTTCAAGGGAACAAAGCAGTGTATATGACCCACAAAAAAGTATCAGTTTCACCCATAGATTTCATAATATTCATGGTTATCCAGGATCTCCTCTGTATAGGCAATGTTTGATTGCAAAAGTAGAGGCTGAACTCACAGACTACTAGAACTTAGGGAAGCAACCACTTTCCTTCTTCACCTAGCTTTTATACTGCTTTTCCTAAAGCTCTTCTAGCAATATGTGTCAAGTCATATCCTTTCCAGGGCAACCACAACTCATTAATGAGTTTAACAATAAAGAATTCTGATAATCAAGTACAATTTACCTGGTATGTCACTGAGCTGATTGTCAGAAGTTTGCAGGGGACAAAGTTGCAAGACGGCAAATCCAGAGTCATATTTTCTGCTGCTTCTGGATATCGTGTAAAAATTCATTCCCACTGTGCACCCTTTAACACCAATCTAACTTTGAATTTTGGATAAACAGAGTCAAGTCATATATCATTTTAATATATTTTTATATCTCTTTTCAAAAATGTATATTTTTGATGTTGTAAACAAAAAAGATTTTTATGTCTATAGCTGATGAGGTATGTAAAATTCAAGTAATATTAGTATGAGTGACAGAATATTTTGGTCTTGACCACAGTTTTTACAAGTTTTAAGTAATTTTTAACCAATTTTATTTTTTATACCTCTATTTGTTAGCCATTATACTTTTCAATATATAAAGATGAAAGATGCATATCAAGTTATTCTGAAACTAAATTCATTTCCTCTTTTTTTTGGCGAGGGGGGACGGAGTCTTGCTCTGTCGCCCTGCAGAGCAGCTGCAAGCTCCGCCTCCTGGGTTAACTCTATTCTTCTGCCTCTACCTCCCAAGTAGCTGGGACTACAGCCACACGCCACCACACCCGGCTAATTTTTCGTATTTTTAGTAGAGACAGGGTTTCACCGTGTTAACCAGGATGGTCTCAATCTCCTGACCTCGTGATAGGCCCACCTTGGCCTCCCAAAGTGCTGGGATTACAAGGCATGACCCACCGCACCCAGCCAATTCATTTCCTCTTAAGTCAGTTTTCATGAGAGCTACAACAATTAGGAATTGCAAATCGGTTTTTCCAACTAACTTTTCATTCTGTGGTTTCTCATTAGACCATTTCCTTTTCTCCCTACTTTTTTCTAACAACCACAAATCCTTTATTACACCAATTAATCAGTTGATGTGTTATTAAAACAATGATTGATATACAATATTAACAATATGCCGATGTTGTCTAATTTATATTATGTTAAGTAAGACAAGTAGTTATTACAAGTCACTGCCCATTAATTGGGGGTCTGTGAAGTTTACAGCTCAGTCATATCCAGCTACAAAACAAATCAGCTTTGAGAAATATTGTATTTTAAACATCATTGTGTTCCGTGGTACACCTACTTCCCACTGGGATGAGATGTTGCTTATTATATTTTGCCTGGTTCCCACCCACCATTTGTCTTAACAGAAAGTCTTTCTTAATTAATTCTTCTCTGGTGACATCCTTCACAGCTTGAACTGGTGTGAGCCCCTCTAGCATGGATTCCAGTTTATGGTTTCACAACATACTTAATTCCATGGTTGTCAACATATAAGATGACAGCTCATCCTGGGTGCTATAGTTTGGTTGGTTGTCCCTTTCAAATCTCATGCTGAAATTTAATCCCCAGTGTTGGAGGTCAGGCATAATGGGAGGTGTTTGGGTCACAGGGGTAGATGACTCATGAAGAGGGTAATTCCATCCCTGGAGGGGCAGGATGACTGAGTAATTTATCGGAGTAAATTCTTTTGTGGAAACTCCATTAGTTCGCACAAGAGCGGGTTGTTAAAAGGATCCTGGCACATTCAGGCTTGCTCTCTTTTGCTTCCTTATTCACCATGTGAAATCTGCACATGCCAGGTCCCCACCACGTTCCACTCGAGTGGAGGTAGCCCAAGGCCCTCAACAGAGGCAGATGTTCATGCTATGTTTTTTTTTGTTTGTTTTTTTGTTTTTTGGGTTTTTTTTTTTTTTTTGTACAGCCTAAAGGACCATAAGCCAAATAAACTTTAAAAACAAAAAACAAACAAAAAAAAAACAAACAAAAAACAAAAAAAAACTTGTAAGTAATTAGCAATACAAATAGTGGACTAGTATGGAAAACTGATACTGAGAAATGAGGTGTTCATATAAGGATACCTGAAAATGTTAAAATCATTTTGAAACTGCATAGTGGACAGAGGTTAGAAGACTTTGGGGGCTCAGAGGAAGACAGGAAATTGAAAGAAAGATTAGAATTTCTTAGAGATTAAGTGGGTAAGGCCCATGCTAATGAGGTCTCAGATAAAAATGAAGGACTTACTGAGAAATGGAGTAAAGGCTACCCATATTATGCCATAGCAAATAACTTGGCTGCATTTTGTTCATACCTTAAGGCTTTGTTAAATACCAGCCTTAAGAGTGATGACCTAGGGTATCTGGCAGAACAAATTTCTAAGCAGCAAAGCATTTAAGGTGTGGTATGGTTGCTTCTAACAACCTAACTCAGATGTGGGAGCAAAGGAATAATCTAAAGGTGGAATGTATTATTAGAAAAAAAGCAGAGCATAAAAATTTCTCATGTTGAAATTTGACCCCAATGTTGAAGGTGGGTCCTAATGGGAGGTGTTTGAGTCATGACGAAGTTTCCTAGTGAATAGATTAATGACCTTGTAGAGGGTGAGTGTGAGTGAGTTCTCACTCTAGTAGTCATTACTTCCTGCCAGAGCTGGTTGTTTAAGAGTCTAGCACCTTCCTTGTTTCTGTCTCTTGCTTTCTTACTCACCATGTGATCTCTGCACATGACAGCTTTCCTTTGCTTTCCACCATGAGTGAAAGCAGCCTGAGACTCTCACTAGAAGCCAGTGAGAGTAGTGCCATTCTTCTTGGAAATCCTGCAGAATTATCAGCCAAATAATCTTCTTTTCTTTATAAATTGACAAACTCAAATATTTACTTATAGCAACACAAAAGGCTAAGTGTCACTCAGTAAAATTGCCTTATTATTTTATGGATAGATTTTCTCTAAACACTTACTCTTTATCATCTTTCCAAGTATTGCCAGATTTGACTAGTTACTTGCCAAAGTAATCCTTCTAAAATTTCTGTATTGTAATATGTTATGTACTTTTCAACATTGTGTAATACTTCTAAAAATGTTTTTTTCTGTTTGGCTCAAAACACATAGCTACAAATCAATGGTTCCTGAACCCCTACAAGATCACTGGGGTCGGTGTCGACTTTGCCACTACACTTGCCATTCCTACAATTGAGTATAAGTATAGTCTAGAAAAATTGTATTTGCATCCCCCATTGTTATTTATTAGTAAGTCATTAATTGTGTACATTCCACTCCTAAAACCTACTCAGTCTATGTGTGCCATAAGAACTGCATAATTACAGTTTTTTTGGAGTTCTATAAGAGAATATCAGTAAGAGTGTACTCTGTATTATCCCTATATTAGTCCCTCTCATTATGATCAACCCATTATCTTCCCTATTATGTTTCAAATCCTGTTATTAAGTTCATGCACATTCACATTTATTATATTTGAAACAGCAAAGCACTCTCTGGCATATCAGGCAAGCTGTGCAATTCAAAATCCCTCATATGCAGATAACTGCTTCAAAATTGTGTCATGCTGGTGCACAGATCACATGTATACCTGAGATCAATTATTGTATAATCATAAATCTGTACAGTTCAAAGATAATGTCTTCAGATTTAAGCATGAAAAATGGATTAGTGAACATAATCTATAAACATTTAACCAAAAGAAGGTTCCAGTGACCAAAATTCAGTAAGGCCATTAGAGAGTGCTACATCACATCCAGAATAACCAGAAATAATTTTTGGTAAAGTTCCTACATCATCTTCAGTCCAGATGACATTTCTCAAAAAGAAACAAGATCGCTGACCTTCTCCAGGGAACACAGACAAACTTTGATCATTCTCTTGTATTGGTACAATCTTTAGGGAACAAAAAATTAGCAGCTTTCCTGGTATTATCACTCATTTCCAGGTTCTTTTCCTTTAAACTACAATGTTCTCTATTTTTAGTCATCTCTTGACTCTTTCTACCTAGATTGCACTGAGGGGTTCAAGTACAGTGCTCAATCATAAAACTAGCAAAAGGAATATCTACACTGATGTCTTCTCTTGCATTCATCCTCATTCTTGGATTTCTGAGCAACAGCTATTCTTCTGACCAAACAATGCAGGCACACGGAAAGTCTTTTCAACCCATGAATTCCTTTGGAATACGTACTACAAGGTTTAAAGGCTTAGAGAAAATGACCTGTGCCAAAATGTCTTTCTTGATAGTAGCCAACCAATTGAGTCAAGGTGCTGGTACTATGGGATCCTACAATAAAACAGAAACAACTTGCCAAATGATAAAGACAAGGAGTTTTATTATGACATAATGCCCTACACATTCATTCTCACTTCTGCACTGCCAAAGATTCTAATTTATATCCTCTCAAGTCTTAAACCCAGTTGTCAAATCATACAGGCAAGCTCTCTATTCCTTTTTTTCATTTTTTAGCAAATGTTTTTATTGCTCCTTCCAAGTTCCTCTCAAACCACTACTTTGAGAGTGAGAATGAAACATGGCCAAACAATATGATACTTTTAGCCCATAACCATATCTCAGTCACTGGGAAGTAGGTCTGCTAAGCTGATAAAATATATATAGGTGTTCTAAATTGAAATAGTCCACATTATCCTTATTCTTCTAAAACTTTCTCAACCATTGCTTCAGTAATGAGAATTATAATAGAAAAGTGGAGAATGTACCAATGTCTATCAAATCCTTAAAAATCCTCTTAAGGCTATAGGTAATGGCCTAATTGATCCACCTAATAATCATGGGCTGTGCTCTATCCCTGTGAAATTAATTCCATGACAAGTGTTCTCCTCCCCCGCCCCTTAAGTCTTGTATTATTCTGAAGAGTTGTAGGCAACTATTGGCACAATAAAAATAAGGAAATATGTCTTCATTCAGCCCAGTGGTATAGTCTGGTAGCCCCTATGACAACCCATTTCTTATACTCACTTTGCAAATTCAAATATTGTTTGAGATGTCACATTTCACTCTCTTCAGAAATTCCTGCTAGATTTTTTAAGGAACATCCAACACATCGTATCTTGTCTTTATTCTCTGAGGCTCCAGACATCCTTCCAAAATTAGGGAACTCCACATTCAGGCATTTTTAATTTTCCAATTGTCTATCACCTTGTTAATTAATCATACAGGAGGCTATCACTACTGCCCAAGAAGCTGTAAAAACCCACACACCACTCAGAATAGTTTTGCCATAAAACAAAATGTACTACTGCAAGTAATTCAGCCTCTTGTACTACTTTTTCTGCTTTTTCCATGACTTTTTTCCTTTGCTAGATGAATTGCTAAAATCCCAAATTTTCTGAGAAGTGCTACACACCCTGCCATACACCATGCTTCCAGCATTGTTTGATCAAGATGAGAGTTATATGACCAGGGTATTCTGCAATAGGATATGGGAGTTTGAAGGTCCTTGGTTTGGTTTATTATTAGGTAAATGATAGTCAAATTATGTGATTTCCCTCCTGAGGTACCACTTCAGTATGTCTGTGTGTATACAGTAGACATGCACACACACATACACACACACACCCCAACACACACACTTTTACTTGATACATTAACTATTGGGAAGCCTTTTCCTTAGACTAGCCATTATTTTCATCATAGGCTCATAGTGTCCTTGTCTTCATATGTCCTTTTTCTGAGATTTTCTAACCTTTTCCCATCTTCAAATCCCATGCAACATAATTTAAAAAGCAAAGTCACTACTGTATCCTGTATTCCATTAGTGGTGATTGCTGTTTCCACTAGAGCCTAACATCAAATCAATTGTTTTTATAGAAAGGAGAAGAAGCACTTGGTAGCTCCCAGATGTATATCCTTAGTAACCTGTAGCAGAGGATTACGGAGTCAAGATCTGACTTCTATTAAAAAGCCCGAGGAGTATGGTGGACAAATTTATAGAATGTCTAATATCATATGCTCATTTGGATCTTATGGCCTCAGTGGTGCAGCACTTTTTATATCTCATGTTGTGAAATTCTATTTAGTTCTTCATTTGAATTATCTTCTTCCTAGTCACTTAGTCCTCCTTTCACTGTACCTATTTTAAGTGGGCAATGAGATTGCAAAAATTAGGAAGTTGTGTAATCTAGAGTGAAAAAAACAACCACTAGATGTTGAACTGTCTTCTTCATATTCAGATTCTTCAGAAACAGTAGTTTATCTCTATTTTTGGAAAGAGTTTTTGAGGTACCAGGCAAATGATTCTCAAAATTTCATAGGATTCTTGGCAAATTCCTGAATTTTTGAAATGTTTACCTATCAAGAATTCTCTATAAGACTCAGAAGTAGCTTTTTTGTCAAGTTTTCTTTTTTTGTCAAGTTTTTTTCTTTTTTTGTCAAGTTTGTTTCCTTTTCCAGTTCTTCTACTGTTTAATGCCAACTACACAATGATTCAGCCTGTTCTTCATCAGTATCATGCTCTAAACTCTCCTCATAAAATTACAGCAGCCCATGGTGCAACTTAAATACCTTTGACATTGTGTTACTGGGAAGTGCAGAAGTCCTTGGTTCTTGTCCTTCTTGGGAGAGAGAATTCGGTCAAGAGACAAATTTATCAAAGAGAGCAGAAAATTTATTGAAGAAAAGTCAATCGCAGGGAGTTTACTGAAGGAAAATAAAGAGCAGAGATTTGATTGAAGGACATACACTCCATGAGAGGAACAGGCTGGTCCAGCTGGTAAATAGCAGCAGCAGCAGCAAGGGTTGCATAGCAAAAGAGACAGAACACTCTGAAAGACAAGGCAGAGCAGGCAGCTTAAAAGAGAAGGAGTCAGCAGTCCCAAGAGTTCTCCATTGTGGTTTTTACTATGTGAGACTCTTGCTTTAAGCTCCTGCCTCTGTCTCAAGTCTCCGCCTTTGTCTTTGTCTAATTTCCCACCTGTGCCTTAAATCTCCACCTTTTTCCCCAGCTAGTTCCCATCCATAGGTTTGTGGGATTCTCCCTTACTGTCAGTGGGTGCACAAGTATGGGCCCAGGGTTGGCTACAAATTCTACCTACCGGCAGCTGTGCTCGTTACTGCCACCCCAGGAAGGATGTATTGTGGTTAAATCTGTACTTACTCTGCCTGTTTCCCTTAGGAATTGCTCCTTGGCCCTCCTTTCTCTCTTATCAGCATGTAGCTAGATGCATTCTGACAGGTTAACTGTGAAGTGAGGAGTTACTGAGCTTCTTAAGCGGTGTTTTGGATCATTCCTTTCTGCATAGGCATTTATCTTCCTCTCTGCTTATATCTAGAATGAATATTTTGGGTGGTCTCTGGGGTGTGAAATTTTCCAGACCTCCTTTTCTCAGGGACTCTCTCTCCTGTTCATGTCTAACTATCTGCCTACTCTAGCAATTATAGTAAAAATACGTTGACTTTGTACCCACCTAAAGATGAACTGAGCTTTACTTTCTTATGCTGTAGGTACAAAAACAAGGCAGTAGCCCAAACAACCACCTTTTCACTGTTCTTTGTCTGCTGCATCTTTTGGATAGTGCAACAGGTACTACAGCCCTTATAAAGTGTACTATATCATTCATTCACCGTTAGTCTCCCATCAGACTCCAAAATTTGCTTAACAATTTCAGGCTGTTATAAAATAGGTGCATTGATATTATTATCCCTACTTCTATCACTTTAAGTCAAAGTCGAAATTTTCTGCTGCCCTTAGGGAATTCTATATATCACTAAATAAGGCTGAGGAAGTTTCACTTTGTATGTTCCATTTATTCTGGCAGAGGACAGACTTGGCTGAAATTTGACCTGAAGGAAATAACAGCAATGTTTACCACTTATGTCATAATCATTGCTAATATGGGTTGAGGTGAATGCCTTGTATTTTCTAGCATTTCAATCTGTAACTTCATTTTTAACTGAATGCCTTTCAAGAAAGCATCTCTCTAACCATCCAATTCTACTGAAATCCCTGCAGTTTCTTTTCACTGTCACTGGCAGAGATGCTATGGTATTGGGGACCTTTATCCAATAATCCAAAGAAGAATGGCTCCATATTCCCTTATATTTTACCTAAAAGTTTCACAGAGATTTGATGTTCATGCTGGAAGTTTCAGTTAGGAATTCCTGGACTAAATTATACATCATAGATTAGATGAAATTCTGCAACATGTTTCAGCTCTCACATTTAGTCCTTCTTTCAGTTTATCTACTTTAAATTCATCCCAGAAAAGACAGATTGAATGTGTCAAAAATCCTTTAAGGGAGATGATTTGTAAAGTAGATGCTTTGTGGGCACTCATCTATATTTTCCACTTTAATCCCTCCCCATCCTATTTAATATATAACAGAACAATCTCAACTGACTTAATCTTTTTATCCTCAACATTGCCCTTAGGCTCCGAGTTTCCCTTTGTCTTTGTTGTTTTTCAAATTGCTCTAACTTTTTGCACTTACTTAAACTCCATCACAGATAATTGAGGATGCTATTCTACTACTGAATTATAATGTTCTTTTGTCCCCTGAAATGAAAGATTGAAGTTTCCTTGAATTATTGTTTCCATCATTGTTTGAAGAAGCAGCACATCATTGGGAATAGCTCTATTCTGATTATTATATAACCAACCCAATGGAGTTGCTCCCTTTAGCACTTGAATTGTTCAATGGGCTTGTTCCATTTTAACATAAAAAGGGAAGAAGACAATTATCATTTTTCCCATAACTCTGGCTTTTACCACCTTAAAGGGGGGCAGATGTGCTACATTATTGCCATTAATGGATCGAATGCCAAAACCACAGCTAATTTTAACTAGGTACTCATTCCAAATGGCTTTTTTATTCTTTAATACCTAAGCATCAAACTAGTAGATTAACCTTAATTTTCTTTGAAATTATTCCAAAGAGTACTGAAATATTGATATGAAAACCTTTTCAGCTTTATTATAATATAATTGACTTAAAATTATATATATTCAAAGACATATACATTATGAAATTATTACCACAATTAAACAATATATCCATCACCAGATGTTGGTAAAAATGAATTTTTTTTTCAAATACTAATCTTAAATTAATTACTCAGTGTCTAGTTAATGGTTTCACTTTTCCAATGCAGTCAACAGCAATCACTGTATTTTGGGGGAGGGGAGATTTTCACTTTTTTATTTCTACTCAATTGCAGTCAAATTTATCTTATATAACTTGCATTAAAAAGAGAAATTCCTGATCACATGTGGGCAATATTTTCACCATCTCAGACCACAGATGGATTGGCAATCACCTAGGGATCAAATACTTATCAGTTCCTTTCTCCCTATGTTGTCTCTCACCTCATAAATCTTTTGCTATATCGAATAGAGGTCATTGTGCCAATTCTACTTCTGCCATTAATCTGCCTGCTACATAATCATTGATCCAACATTCACAAGAAATGTTATGTCTTCAACCTATTTTACTTCCATTGAATGACTCATAATAGGCAATACAGTACACTGACCTGGAGTTGCTTTGGGAGGTAAAGTTCCATCTCAAGCACAATTTGCTGGCTTCACTGCACAGTTCCACCTCACTATAAAATACAAAGTTGATGATGGTTTTGTCCATTTTAATTCATTAAACGTATCCCTGCCATTTGTTTCCTGTCTTAAACCCTGCTTGTCAAGCAGCCCATCAAGCAATATATGTCAAGGCACATGCTTTCCATTGCAGCTGGAATCTACCAGTCAAAATTTCATAATAAATAATTCCAACAATGACATGCAATCCTAACCTTGGTAGAACATAAATGAGGCATCATTCCACATTTATCTCTGAGGGCAGTAGTCTTGGATCATATTTACAGGACTTTCTGAGTCTAACATAATAGTTTTCAGCATCCGTTGTCTTTTTATTTGCATGTAGTATCTGAATATGTCATTGTAAACCGAAAAGTATCTGTGACAGGTCTCGATGAATGTGGAGGTTTATCTGGCCAAGGTTGAGGATACACACAGGTAAAAGAAACACAAAACCACAGGAATATCTGTGATCTACGTTTTTTCCAAAGAGGGTGTGGGGACTTAAATATTTTCAATATTTAAGGGAAAAAGAGCAGGTAGCAGAGGAAAGAGGGAAAAAATAAAGCAGGGAGAGTACATAAAAAGGGGCAAGGGTTTTCATTCTTTGGAAGCTTTGATCAGCGTTTACGAATTCACATGTTTCACATGTGAAATGATGGGGTAGAGGAATAGTCTATTATGTGTTTGTCTGGTTAGCTCAGTGAATCTACATTAATATACACTTGTCTCAGGTGGGTAGAGGGATGACTTCTGGGCACATCTTGTCTTGCACCTGTAAAGATAAGCTGTTGATTCACATTGCAAGGGTGAAATTCAACAGAACTGTTTTATGGTAAAGATCTTGGGGTCTACAAGACATTTCTTCATGAGCAAGTTGTGAGAGTGGATTCCTAGGGTAGTATGTGGTCTTTATCTTTATAGGAACATAAATCAGAGGCTCTTTAGCCTGATTCACTTCCCAAATTTGACTCTTCCTTTTGGCTTAGTGAGTTTGGGGTCCAGAGATTTTATTTTCCTCTACCATCATTATTATGGTTATTTGTCTTAACATATATTTTGTCGGCCGGGGCTCATGCCTCTAGTCCCAGCACTTTGGGAGGCCAAGGCGGGCGGATCACGAGGTCAGGAGATAGAGATCATCCTGGCTAACAGTGAAACCCTGTCTCCACTAAAAATACAAAAAACAAACAAAACAACAACAACAACAACAAAATTAGCCGGGCGTGGTGGCACTCGCCTGTTGTCCCAACTACTTGGAAGGCTGAAGTAGGAGAATCGCTTGAACCTGGGAGGCGGAGCTTGCAGTGAGCGGAAATGGCGCCACTGCACTCCAGCCTGGGCGAGAGAGCAAGACTCTGTCTCAAAAAAAGAAAGAAAAATAAAGATGTATTTTGTCAAAGATGTTTTGAAGTTAGGGAGTTCAGAAATAGACTCATATTCAAAATGTGTCTGACTAGTCTAAAGACAGAAGGCTTATTAACCCCAGTTTCAGGGACAATTTTCTGCTTATCAAGCCACTCCAAAACTTACTAGCTTCAAAGGACCACCATTTATTTGCTCATATTTCTAACAGTTGTCAGTTTGGACTCTCAATTGTGTAGCTATTTTTCAGGTCTTGCCTGTAGTACCTTATACAGCTATGTGAGATGGGATGATCCTAGAAGGCCTCAATTACATGTCTGGGCCTTTGCTGGAGTGTCTGGACATTCTTTGTGCAGTGTCTCTCTTCATGTTATTTATCATCTTCAAGGAGGCTAAACTATGCTTATTTGCAGAGTAATGGTATCAGGATTCTAAAAGGGCATATCCTATTGGTTAAAGAATGCCATCCAAGATTCAAAAGGAAAGGGAATAGATTTATTGTATAGCGTGGTGACTATAGTTAATGACAACATATTGCAATTTTGAAAAATGTTGAGTATACCTATTAAGTGCTCTCACCACAAAATGATAATGATGTGAAGTGATGCATTTGTTAATTAGCTAGATTTAACTTATCCACAGGTATATCCAATTTACAACATTATGTTGTTTGTGACAAATCCATGCAATTTTGTATGTCAATTTAAAATAAATAAATACATTAATAAATTTTGGGGAAAAAAAAAGAAAGTGAAAGGAAATAGATGTCACCTACTGTGGCAGGGAAGCCAAAAAAAGTGACAAATCAATCCACCACAACCTCTTTGATCAGCACACTTTATAACGCTAAATGACACCATACAATAAAGGACAGAAAAGTGATTGAGAGTGAAGGCATGAAGATACTGGAGCCTGACAACTAAAGAGAGAATATTTAAAGTAGTGGAGCGTTGTGGTTGAGATTGCAAAGTTTAGAATGAATCTGCCTAGGTATGATTCTTGGTTTCTTCATTTAACAGTTTTATACCTTGTTGGGTCGCTGTGAGGATTAAATTAGCTCATGTATAATATATGAAGTGCTTGGTCTAGCTCTTGAGAGATTATAAGGGCTAACTACATGTTATAAATCATCTTTGAACATAACTTATATTGCAAATTGCTTATCACAAAAGTATTTGCAACTTAAAGTTAGGAGTTTAAACTTTATCATTTTCCCTTAATGAATTATTAATTTTAATGCTCACTTTAGCTTATGAATATGTTTTTGATTTCAGATTGTCATGCTATTAGAAATTCCTCCAATATGTCTTTCATAATTGATGGAGTGACACCCTTAATGATTTGATAAAAATGTTACTCAGTTTTTATTCAGTTTCCAAAACAGCAAAATACTACCAATGGCTTTTTTCTTTTGCCTCCTCTTGAATTAAACATTTTTTTTTTCTCCTTTTATTTTTGCTATGTTGGAAAGTTATGTACTCTAGGTATATTCTTTAAGTAAGTTTTCCAACAATTTTAACAAGTTTACTTACTCTTTTATGTATTTCTAACCCATCCAAGTTACTGAGGTAAACACATTATGAAATTTGTCTAAATATTCTCCAACCATCTGTGAAGTTTTGATTTTGTAAAATTTCTACCTTGTTTTAAAACAAGCAAAAATGCTTACTTTATAATCTTTTCATACTTGATGATTTATTGACATGTTTTATTTATGTTTTTCCTCATTATTGTTTTTTTCTCTTCACTTTTTGTGTTTACATATGTTATTAAGTTTGTCATTCAATGTTTCTAGCAAACATCTGGAGCCATAAACTATTGGTGAAACTGTTTCGATTTTCTTTTCTTTTCTTTTTTCTTTCCTTTTTTTTTTAAAAAAAAAAAAAACTCAGTAATGGTAGTTTAGCTAGATGTAGAAGAAAAGATGCATTTTTTTTCTTGTTACTATAGTGACTTAAAGATGTAGAAGAAAAGATGCATTTATTTTCTGTCATTATTACTCCTGATAGGAAGTCCTATGTCAGATTATAATCTTTTCAATTTTGTACTTTTTAATATTTTTCTATTTTCCTTAATTTTTTAATAATTGATTTTTTCTAAGCATTTTTCAAAAATTATATACATATTTAAAATATGTAATGTAATTTTTCAAAATATATATATATAGTCATCCCTCAGTATCTGCTATCTGCAGGCGATTTGTTCTAGGACCTCATGTATACCAAAACTTGCAAATGTTCAAGTCCCTTATTTAAAATGGTTTAGTATATGCATGTATCATATACACATTCTCCCTCAGACTTTAAATCATTTTGAGATTACTTATCACACTCAATTCAAATAAATGCTATGTAGATAGTTGCTATACTATCTCATTTTTTATTTATATTATTTTTATTGTATAGTTATTTTTAATTATTTTCAAATATTTTCCATCTGAAATTAGTTGAACCTGTGTACCTGGAAGCTGTGGATATGGAGGGCTGACTGTACATAGTGAAATCATTACTATAGTCAAGTAAATTAATGTATGCATCATCTCACATAGTTACTTTTGTGTGTGGCAAGAACACTTAAAGTTAACTCTCTTAGCAACTTCCAGTATACAATACTATATTATTAAGTGTAATCCTCATGCTGTACTTAGATCTCTAGACTTACTCAACCTATATAACTGCAACTTTGTTCTCTTTGATTTACATTACCCAGTACTCCTTGGCCCATCCCCCAGCCCAATCACAGTTCTACTTTCTAAGTATTTCACTTTAAAAAAAAAAAAAAGAGTTCAAATTCAAGGGGGATTATGCAGTAGTTTTCTTTCTATGTTTGGTTTACATCACTTAGCATAACCTCTTCCTGATTCATCAATGTCACAAAAGGTAGGATTTTCTTATTTTTCAAGGTTGAATAATATTTCACTGTGTATGTATATCACAATTTCTTTTTTCAAATTTCTGTCAATAGACACTTAGGTTGTATTCATATCTGACTATTGTGATTAATGTGCAGTGAACATGGCAAGTGCAGATACTTGAAGAACTGCCGATTTCATCTTTTTGGGGTATGTATATACCTAGAAGAGGAATTGATACATCATATGGAATTTCTATTTTTAATTTTTTTAGGAATCTCCATACTGTTTCCCATAATGGTTGCATCAATTTAGATTTCCACCAACAGCGTAAGAAAGTTTTCTTTTCTCCATACCCTCGTCAATAATTGTTATCTCATCTTTTTCATAGTAGCCTTACCACTAGATGTGAGATAATATTTCATAGTGGTTTCCATTCACATTTTCATAATTATTCAACTCTCAGGCAATTTTACATGTATCTCACATCTCACTTCCTTCCTAAGGAGCACAACTCAGAGGCAGTATTGCTTGTGGACACCTACAAGAAGACTGCATGATAATCTTCAACAGTGCAGACTATGCACCAGGCTTCAGCACAAGAAACTAGTTTTCTTCTCTTTCATTCCCAAAGGCAAATCCTGACTTACAGTCCCCCCAGTGAAGATACTCGGAACGTCTTTTGCCTGCTTTCACATGAGGCCAGAGATAATACCAGTCCTAGACTTCCCCTAGGGGGCTTTTGCCTCCATTCTCTCACTATATGAGGGGCCTGTTTCATCCTGTTTTCCTGCCAGGATTGAAGTTCCAGCCCATTTTATCTTCTTCTCATAGTATTCATAGATTTCTGCCTTCAGCTCCCACTCACTTATGTGAATTTGTCCTCTGACCCATAACCATCAGTTCTGTGAGGTGTAGAAGATGCTGGAACCCTTGAAAGTCACATGTTGCAGATGCCAGAGGCTGTAGCAGTGAGAGTCTCTGAATCCCTCTGTAAAGACCTGCCTTGTGGACCTGTTCATTGGCTCACTGTTGTTACATTCGCAAGAGGCAGACTGCTGTCAGGTTGAAACTTTACGTATTTGAGATATTGTTATCAGATGCTAGCTTATCTTCATAAATGAACTGTTTAACCTGAAAGTTGTGTGTCTTTTGACAACGTCAACCTTTTATTAGGTACTAAATTTTTTGTTGCATTATGGTATTTAAAAGATGATTTTTAAAAATGTTTTTGGGGAATTCTCAGTAGTCATTTCTCTGTTGAAGCCTACCCCAAACAAAATCCATCTGCATATGAAAATGTACAAATAAGTATATCTCCTGTATAATACTGTTAAACAGCCCCCAAATTAATTTAAAGTTAGATCAGTATCATTAATGTTAATTACTTTTACTCTCCAAATAGAATAGGCTTGTCTTTGCCCCCACACAATGTGAAAATATTTATCCACTGTAGGAACTGTGAAAGACCTTTCACTATTGTTGTCATCCACAGGGAGGTCATAAATTATTGTCATTCATCTCTAAATAGAAGCATTCCTAAATTAGATGACATTTAGTAACATGTTATAAAAGCCTCAGAAGGTTTTTTTCTAGTACTATTCTAGGTGACCTTATATGTCTGTTTTGTTTTTGTTTTATGTTGCTCATTTGCCCTACATATAGTCTTTGAAGATTTTGTCTTAAAAGTTGTTGCCTTTATAGTGATATGGGTGTGTTATTTGAAGCATGTCATCCATGCCATATTTCACATTTATTTGTGAACATTTGTAATTTATTGCTGGAGATTAGTTTTTTTTTTTTTTTTAACACACTGTATTTCTTTTGAAACTTAAAAAATTCAGAACTTAAAACACAACTTCTTTTATCTGAACCTTTAGAAAACTCTATTACTCAATTACAAGGGATATTTTGTCTGTTGGACATTGCTCTTTTTTGCTTTATTATTATAACTTCTAAGATAATATGAGTATTGCTTGTTGCATTTATTTTACTTTATTACCACTATTTTTTGTCTTTTTGTTCAGAAGTAAGTCCAATTTATGATTGTTCATTTTTGCTGCTTCTAAATTTTGAGTTACCAACTACCATTTATTCAATTTTGTAGTGTTGGCAAATCTTGTTTTTAGCCTGTTGAAACTACCACAGAACATGTAGATATTTAAAAGCTCTCATTTTGTTCAAAGAACATATAATCACGTATATATTTTTAAACTGTGGTAGAAAAGCATGCACTTTTCTAGCTAACCAGTCAGTACATAATGATGTTCTATAGCTCACATCTTTTCCCTTTTGTCCTTTTTAATAACTTACAGAATGCTTTCTGCTTGTGAATTTTCATATTAATACTCTTTGTGCAGGTTTGTGTGTGCTTATGCTCTTACCCAAATACTGGATGAATTATTCTTTAAAGAACATTCACATGTTTGTATCTTTCTGTTATGAATTCCGTATACTAGAACCATTTGCAAGACACCAGGGTGGATTGACCCATGAGCTTTGGCATCAATCCTTGACTAATTATAAGCCTTCAATAAGTTACTGATCCTCTCTAAGCCACTATGTGGGTAAATATATATATTACATATATTTATAAAAATATGTATATATCATATATGTGATATATGTACATAGTCACATATTAAATGTATATATACACATACCCCCATATATAGTGAATATGTTTAGATCAATAAATTATAGAAATGTGTAAAGTGTGTAGGATGTCATATTACTTTTTATGACATAAAATATTAATATTTTGATTTTCTATGATGCTTTTAAAATTCCTATACACAGAAATATAGACATCTGAACTATAGAATATTTTATTTTTTCTGTTATTTTCACCCAAAATCACTGAGCAAAATCATTTCTCCCCACTTGCATTTCTGATTTTATCTGGGTACACTTATCTGAATACACTTTTCTACCTTCCTCGGCTTAAAATACTGTTGATTAGAAACCAACTTGTAGCCAACAATTTCTCCTTCTGATTTTTTCATAAACGCTCCAGTTTTTACCTAGGATTAATTGCTTTCAGAGTATTACACTCTATCTTTTTTATTCTCACCTAAATAATTTTGTGTACACTTTAACCTATTTTCTCTATATTTTTCAGTAGAGATGGTGTATGAGTAGTAATAAAGTGATCTGTAATCTGTTTATATAGACTTATTCAACTTCTCCTAAGATTGTTTTCTTTGCACCACAAAAGCAAATGAATAAATAAAATGACAACAAATTCATGCACTTTGATTTTTTTAAATATAGAACTTACTGTTTTTTATTACATTTCCAGAGTTTTAAATATTCTTTAAAATTAAAAAAAAAATCTTTTGTAGTATGGACCCTAGGCCTGAATAATATGCTCATAAATGTCCATCAATTTTAACCATAGATGGTAGATTATATTATTTATATTTTGCACTCTTACTCACACAATACAGAACCCAGTTTCTTCTTAACTATGAAGAAATCATTCATCGAAGACAATGCAAGAAGAATTTGTTATTGGACCCTCAGTAAAATGTACAATGACAAGTTTTATAGTCACTGAAAGAGGTAATATATTATTATGAATCATATATATTTAAAAGAAGTAAAATATATTGTACAATTTAACGTTCTACAATAAATTGTGATTGGGAATAACCATTCTCTCCCTAAAAACCTTTACCCACATCTACCCATTGTGAGCTAAAACAGGGGGTAGACTCCAACTTCATACTGGAGGTATTTTTTTTTTTTAATAAATGAAGTTTTCAAGTCAGGAAATTGCGATGTTTTTGCAATATCAACACAGACTCAGAATCTATTAAGGACATATTACAGGGGATTTTTTTTTTTGGTTAAGAGAAAGGTGGGTCCGAATCTCCAAAATGTCTTTTCTCTTTAGCTTTATGGCAATTGTAGTATTCTAATCTGTATTCCTGTAGTTTTTGTACTTGTCTCATCATTTCTCCCATAGACTGCATGTATTTACTCATAAAAAAGTGAGGGAGTGGTAATCCAAATATCTTTAAATTATTCCTGACATCTAGCAGGATAGCTTACAGATATTGACCTTTTAATATATTTTTCTCAAATGCTTTATCTATATAATTAAGAATAAGGTAAGTTAAAAGCGGTATTTTAAAAATTTTAAATAATCTAAAGAGAGTATAAAAAGATTGGAAAGTATAAGTTAAAAATTGACTAAAGAATAATAAAAACAAACATATACACATATATATAAAATTAAAATAAGGCATCTACTACACAAATAAAATATTATTGGACAGATATTAGTGGCCAAACCTACCGGTATATTTCAGAATAAATTAAAATTGTGGATTATAATTCTTCAAAACTATTGAGAAATCTATATTTACCTGTTTGCAGTGCTTTCTGACATTAAACATTTCATAAATTTTGGGTGCCAATACCTTTCTCAGTTTTTCAGAGAATTATGCAGATTATTTTTCTCAAAATTTTAGATGTTTTTATGAGAGCAGAGCTGTCTACTGACCTTAAAAGTGTTTTGACCTCTAAACACTGTCAGCAATGACATTTAAAGAATAAAATATCTTACATGATAGAAAAAATTGATGTTTTGATTAATTTCTTCTATTATTCTACTTCAAAAGCAATTACTTTTGCATGATTTTATACAATTTTTCCTTTCTAGTGCGATGTGAGTGTATGTGTTTTTTAAAGTTTTGTCCAAAAGCAATGTTTCTCCTCTACATGAAGAAAATTAAAATGTTTCAATTATTTCATCTACCTTACATTTCAAAAGAGTAATTCACTTTAATATTCTAAAGAATTCACATATTTCTAGTACTATGCTATATACAGTTGTACAACATAGCTTTTCTATTCTGCTTAACAGTTTGCAAAATATCTTTACACATAAAATTTCTACAGAGGCATCATTTTCAAATACAGAAAATGTTCAGAAAATATCATCTTTGATGATGATATGGGGGTGATCATTCTGGCATCACTTGAAGAAGCAGTATTTTGCGAGAAAGAAAGTAACTGATTATAGCAGGTCAAAATGCCCTGATGCTCATACCTATGGAAATCATGATTTCTTCTCTGCATTTATGACAAAGTTTATGACAATTATTTTCCCCTTCCTTATAAACTCTCAGATTGATCTTTGTAATTGCTTTTCAAATTTTAATTTACATTATTAAACTTCACTTATTTAAAAATAGATATATTTAAATCTCTCATTTGTTTACAAAGTCTGAAATATATTGTAAACAAAATATGTACAGAAAATATGCTACCATTGGGAGGCACAAGTGAGAGTTTGGGAAAACGTTAGGTCATTTTTCTGCCTCTGGGGATGTGCTTGACAATAACAACAGTTGAGTAGGGTAACTAAAGTTGATTGCAGGTGGCTGCAGACTCCAACTATATTAGCAGTAGTTGCAGCAGCAGCACCAGAAAAACAGGATCCTGGATTCCCACTCAGTAGCTATGGTGTGAAACAACTGCAGCCATGACAGCCTTATACAATCTCCAGCAACTAGAGCAGGACATGTGGGCTCATGTTTGGGATATATAGCAGCTTCCTGAGTTGGATATAACTGCTTCTTTTCCCTTTTCCACCTTTGGTTTGTCCCTACAGATAACACAAATATGGTCAATTATCTTCCTGTGCGGAATATCCAAAGTGGTGTCTCATACTGACCTGAGCAAACATCAGCTGATACATGTGCTAATAGAAGTGGCACCAGGAAACGGGCCTTTCAATTGTTAATCTGAGAATGGTTATCTCATCTGATTATAAATGTTGATCTCATCGCATTTGGAAAATGAGACTCGTAATCCATGGCATGCAAAGGCAAATGGTTACTTAAACTACTATCTGTTGCCTAGGATGAATTTATTAGAAAGGGTGCAGTTCACTTGACTGTTACGGTGGTAATAGCTATAAGGATTACGGAATGTGTTGACTACTGAACTATACTGGAGAGTTCCCTGAAAAAATAATACCATGAGGTCAGGTTGTTACACTCTCAGATTAAAGCCTTATCAGAGAACAAATTAGTTAAATAAGATAAAAATGCAATCCTGCAACACAGGTAGAATACAGGGCCTCATTTATTGACTTATGTGAAATACTATTTGGTAAGAACTGGGATCATGAATATGGCAGCTTCCTGAATTTGATGTAACTGCCTCTTTTCTCTTTTCCACCTTTGGTTGGGTTATTTCCACCTGTAGATAACACCATTATGACCAATTATCTTTCTACTTGAAACACCAAAAGTGATGTCTCATATTGCCAAATTGAAGACACTTGGATAGATTTCAATGAGTCTAAGAACCTTTCAAACTTCAAGCTACTTTTTGTTTATCAAGAGAAGATCCTCTACCCTTTAGAAAATACTAGCTATCTATTGTTAAGATTTCTATAATAATCTTATTCTAAGTAGTTTCCTTATAAGATTCATTCATTCTCCAGTTTCCACATCCTACTTACCTTTATTTTTCAGAACCATAGCTAGAGCAAATCTACAAATACTCTGGGAACAAACACAAAGAATGAGTTGACAGAAAAAAAGCTTATGAACTAAAGGATTTACAAACCTTTGCTAGTTTCTGTGAAAAGAAATCTAGATATTATTTGTTTGGATGGATTTTTTTTTTTTTAAGTGGTAGGTCAAGAAGGATAGAACATAATATCGAATCAAGCAAAATTATTCTCTACAGGTGCATGGAACAATTTCTGATTCAATGAGTTTCTAATTCAAAATGTTAACTCAAGGAGCCTGGCTTTAAACTTTTCTGGGTTTAATGGCTGGTCTCAACAGTGGCCTACATTAAATGGATTTGATTGACAAAATTCCCCTGCTATACTGCAGAAGAAGAAATCCAGATCTTTAGAGATAGCTGTTTGGTGTATTTTGAGTTATGAATGGTATGTCCCATGTGAAGATTTAAAGAATGCTACCTTTAAATGTCCTTTTAAATACCTAGAAAATGTTCTGATAAGGAGAGCTTCAACATCCTTACAAAGTTCTTTGGTGTCTGTTCTTCATAGGCCTGGGATGATGGTGGCAGTGGCTGTCATTGACCTTCAGCTTTCTTGTCTCAATGGGTTTAATTTTAATCCTGAGGTGGCAGATGCAGTGACTGAGTGGACATAGGACCAGACTGATAATTACAATATTTTTATCTGCAGCGATAATTATTAACTGGCAATTAACTATGGTGTTCTCAATGGATAGTCTATTACTGTATTTTTTGCATATATAATCAGAAAAACTGTAGATCTGGTAGGCAGAACACCACTAAGTTACCTCATTGGAAAATTAGCTAGAACTGAGCCAGTTAATGTTTTAATGATGACCATATAATGGGGAGATCTTGTAATGATGTTAAAATATGGTATTTGATCTTTATAGCATATTAAAGCAGGACTACAATTATTATAGAAAAAGAAATTACTTCATTTGGAGGAGAATATAGTAACTGATATGACCTCATGTATCTCTTTCTGGGAAAACGTGTACATCTTCATTTTTACATGTGAAAATTGCGTAGTTTGAGGTCTAAGCACGGTATCGTTGAGACAACTGTTGTAGGAAAGTTTCAACATGGATAGAAGGATTTACATGGCTATCGAGTAGCCAGAGGAAGGTTTCTACAGAAAGTTTCTATTGCCTGTCACCTCCGTATTCACCCACCTATATTTTTTCTGTAGCTTTTATTAACAGAAAGTTGAGTGTGTGTGTGTGTGTGTGCATGCCAACTACTAGACAATTTAATAATGAAAATAAATCATTATAGCACTCATGCCAAAGAATGGAGTTAATAATTTTTTCGGACTCCCTGTTTATTTACTGATGAACACAGTTTCTACATTTTACTTTTAAAATATGAGCATTATATGAATATTCCTGAAAACTTCTTGTATTATTTAATACAATAATATTCAAAACAGAATTTAAATCTTCTTGGGAGCATCTGGAAATGTTTTGGTAACAAAATATTTAACTGGAAATGATTATAAGCTGTTTACCAGGTAGACCTGTGGAGTGGGAACAGAGGATTCACTACAGGCAAATGCAGAGACAATCTAAGTTACTAGGCATGAGGAAATCACTGTATTCACATTATACTTAGGATTTGCACAATTGTATGACCCGTACACCTTTATATCAGTGAGCACCCATGCCAAAGAATGGAGTCAATATTTTTTTCTGCTTCCCTGTTCATTTACTGATGAACACAGTTTCTACACTTTATTTTTAAGATATGTGCATCATTTGGATACTCCTGAAAACTTCTTATTGATGAAACAAGAACTAAGATGACTTTGGTATGCAATAATAAACTTTTCTAATAAGCTTTGTTTCCTTTCTGATTTCAGCTTTTAAAATACACCATTTTTCTGCATCTGAAAATCAGAGTACTTTTTCTGTTACATTTTAATCTGACATGAATGAGCAACTTCCTGCTGTTTTAGGACAGGTCCTCAATAGTACTTTTAAAGCCTTAGGAGCTTTCAATATTATCAGGTAATTAGTTAGGCATTCACAAGACTTTTGCTATATATGACAAGTTTTAGAAATATTCATTTTTTCGAAGTTGTCTAGAGATGTAGAGACCTTTCTGACTTTCTAATTGCATGACCATAGACTATGACTCTTTCCATAATATGTAATGCATCCTGCAGTGCTTGTTCTAAACTATACCTCAATAGCTATTAGTGATGATAACTGGAAAGATTGACAGTTATTTATTGTTTCTTACCATTATACTCCCCATGGAAGGAGAGAGATTTCATATATACTATTCAGACATTGTTTAATAAGAGACTTATAAGTCAAAGAAATTTAATTTCACATTGTCACTGTCAGTCTTCCTACAAATAAAATACTGCATTGAGTTCACTAATATACAAATGGTGGTGGTAGTGGTGGTAGGATAATCTCAAGCAGCCTGATTTCTCATTTGTATTTCTACATAAGCAAAAACAAAAAACAAAAAACAGTTAATTTAAAGAATTAAAATTTAGCATGGGATATTTATTACCACTTTTTTGCATTCATAATCTATGTAAACATGTGAATGAAAATATCTGTGTGTAATGGGAAAGAATTTTCAATTGTCAAATGCTTATCAAATACCCAGGAGCCAACGAACACTTCCTAAAGTCTAACTGAGGGTGTCCAAATGCAATTTCATTAAAGATTGCTTCAGTCATCATTCTGCCAAGCCAGGTTCAAAAGGCCAAAGTCAGTTTTTTAAAAAAGAATTTTTAAATTATTGCATATGCCCTTCAAGTCAGTGAAAAACAATCACCTTGTCCACTCATCGGGTAATTGCGTTCAATGTCTATGGAGGACACTAAGCACCAGTAGTTCCAATTGATACACAGACAAGTTGTGCTGCTGTTGAATAATGCTCTTATTTTGTATGTGTTAAGGTCAAAATAGCATGCTTAACTTAAACATCTAGCAAGGCTACAGTTTGTTTTCATTTTAAAGAAGAGTTACCAAATTGAAGTCCTCCTCTATAATAAAACTGTTAAAACAAATTGACAGTCAATATTCCCAAACTGTAACTTGATTAATCCTGCTCTTAGCAATTGCACTATTGCATTATGTATTATATCTTTGATTATCCAATGAAAGAATAAGAGTAGAATATTTCCTTAAGTGAATTTCTGTTTTATATGGAATATTGCAACATATTGGTGCTATTTAGAGATTACATATCCAACATACAATATATATTATTGTATTTGTCATGCTTAAAAACAATAAATATAAACATCCTCATGTTTATATATCTCCAATTTTAGAAGGTATAAATAAATGACTTAATTGTGTCATGAAGAATTAGAAAATCTTTAATTTTAAAAATCACGAATGAAACTAATGACACTGCAGATAATAGTAAATAATTTTTAATTATAATAGCAAGAAGGATGACTTAAAAGATCCAGTTGTCTTAAGTGATCAGAATAACTAATTTTTTTAAATGATCATCTCATGAACAAAGTCATACTACCATTAATTAATAATAATTTATAATGATAGGGAGGAGATAATAATATAAGTAATCTCAAGATGCTTCTTTCTACAGTGACATATTTACCATAACTGTGTTCATAAAAATTAACAATAATATCTAATGCCTTGTGAATTAAGTACCCTGTTGTAATGTTACATTATTAATTATATATGCCATTTCCTACTTTGATAAATATAACATTTATTCAACTCAATAAATTACTACCACTACAGAAAAACTAAATGTTATACAAAGCCTGAGGCTATTGTATCAATATAAATATATTCAACTTTAAGGCAATGATTCTGACAGATTAGAGGAGTAAATTCATATAATAGAATGTCATTATTTAAACAAAATCTAATCCGCCTGAGGTAAAATTATAACCTACCTATTACTACTAGAAATTTAAAGCAATTTTTTTTGAGAGTTAAATTATTTTCAGGGTGATTTTTATATACATTTTTTATTATAATATTAACCTAATGGGAAACAAAACTGGTTTTCACTAGCAGGGCCAGATGTGTGGGATGATTAGTTATACTCACACTCCATTTGCTTTCAAATTATGTATCTTTGAAAAATTGGACATGTACATAAGTTGATTTTCATTTATTTTTGTTATCCTTTATTTAATAATTTGTATCCTCTGTTGATATATGATCGTATTACTTAAATCCTCTAAAATGGTTTTAAACTAGAGTGTATTCAAAAAGGAGAAGAAAATGAACTTTAAGTACTTGAATTAAGCAGCAGCATCGTGTCTATTTATTTTATTATGTCACCTGGGCTCCTCCTTGTTGAACAAGGTAATACAATGGTGCATACAAAGATAGCCACAAAGTAGCTTACTTTAGATATGCTTCTTGATTGACTATTAAGACATTCAAAGAAAGCAACAACATCTTACAATTATATATCTATAAATGCATTAAGTATGTGTATAGAGGACTAATATATATCATGCATATACATAATTGTATATCATCATCAGTGTGTGTTTGCACACTGACAATTTGTAGTAACTCAAATTATTTTTAACATATGCTATTGTATACAAATTTATATGTAGTAAAAGGAGAATTTTAGGTTAAAGGGGAAAAATGAGGCTAAATCAAAAGGTAAACAAAGACTTAAAAATGCTAAGCCAGTGGTACTCTATTCTGAAAATACGGACACGGTGATTGTGAAACCAGGTCAAGGTATTCATCCCAGTTTTTCACGGGTAGAATTAAGCTGTGTATATGGGAAATGGAAATGAAGAATAGGATTTGTGTGCATAGATCATTTTTCCTCCTAGTAGAGCCAACTAATGAATGTTAAGAAAAGATTACGCAGTATTTTTCTTTTAAAAGTGTGTGTTTCTCTGTCTTTGGGAAGTGAGTCACACTAGGGGTGAGAGTTCACAGTGAATGCCTAATCCAGACTTTGGCTAATTATTAGATGATTCCATAGTTGTAATCATCTCCAAAAAATTTAGACATGTTCTGGCCTTTGGGTTTCAATTATATAAGTATGTCCCATTCTGCATACATATGCACATCTAAATATCAATTGCATAGTAATGGGGTGTAAAAAAAAACTCAAACCATGTTTATGCTGGGTCTGGTTACAGCAGTTCCATAATGAGCACCTTTGAGCACTTTTATTCCACTTCACAGTGTGTAAATTCATAAATGCTTGGCCTTGTATCTTTTCTATGTTGTCAGCATTCTCATCATTTTGGGAGACAAATTGATATCTCCCTTAGAAATGACCAAATTGAGTGCCATCTGTTACAATGAAGGGCTACTTCAAGGAGAACTTTTATTGAATGTGAGTTGGAATTTTCATTGTAGCAGCAAAATTGAGAAGCATTTCTCGTGGGCCCAAGGGGTGGTGTTTTTCTTTCTAAACTCATTGTTCTCAATTTTTATAGGCTCTACCCTCAAAAACCATCATTGACATGCAGCAGAATTTATTTTTTATTTTTTTATTTTTTTGCAAATTATGTAAGGAGAAAGTGATTGTAAATCAAACTAGAAAAAAGTAGAACAGATATTCCTGGAAATCAAAGAATATTTTAATCATCAAATAATGAAACAGAGGCATCTAGAGTAAATCCCTCCAGGAAATAACTAATAGCACTTGGGCAATGATTTTTTAAATGCTTTTATTTATTTCATTGACATTAGTTCTACATTTGACATCTTCTGTGTGACTAATTCTATAGTAGATTATCATCCTTTAAAATGCAAATAATTTTTAAGTAAGCTAACAGTATAATAAGATGTACACTAACAATCCTTAATTAATAAACATAATCTTCAAAGTTTCATTTAAAATTGTTAAACATTTAAAATAAACACTGTCTAGCACCTTTTCTTGCTGCATATGGAGAATTCTATATGTAACTTTACTTTTAAAAAAGTATTTATATCTGAAAGAGAAAAGTAGTATACTAATCAGTTTTTCTAGTAAGTATATATGAACTACTTTCGAAGAAATAAACAAGAACAGAGTTCAATAAGCACGCTGTAGATCTTGCTTCTTCAAGACTTACTCTGTAGAATCTTACGTTAGTAGTATTTGATTAGCTATGATGTATGGGTACATACCCAATGTTATCCTAGCAAATGCATATATTTGGAAATAAATAAATATGTTTATGGCAAATAAATAAGTAAATAAATATATATATTCTAGGATAACATTGGACTTCCAGAGGGCATAAGGAACAAGTATTCAGGGAGGGCCAGAAAAACTGAAGAAAATTGGAGGCAGTAGTATGTTTGCTACAGAAAGTTTGAGATTTTCCAGATGGAAGGCTGAGGTGCTCAAAGACAAAACATGTCAGAAGGAAACATTCCTGCTGGCCTATTGCTGCACATCCCAGAAGGTGCATTAACAAAGGAAGAAGGCAAGCCCCACATTATTAATAAGATTACCGACAGATTTAAATTGATCTCCTTTAAGTTATCTGGCTCTTTTGTATTCCATTCTCTCCCTTGTGTTTAGTTTCACTGGGTTTTAATCAGATTACTTTAAAATGTTCTGAACCCAGGTTAGAATGTAGCATGCAAACAATCAAAGAAAAGAGAAGGAGAGTTTTCTGAGTAGGGTAAGTCAAATAACTCACCACAATTAAGATGATGAGGACTCCTGAAGGGCAGAGAGAAGAGGGGAGACTCATGCACTTGACACAAAAAACGCTGAATAGCCAGAAGAGTTTGTCAGAGGGAGGGCTCTGGGGATGAAAGGTTGGCAATGACTCCCTTAGGAATTGCTCTCTGAAAACCCAAAGTTCAATACAAGCTACTTTCATTAGTATAAGTGTTTCTGCACAAATAACCTGTCGTTACAATTCGGTTCAATCTTAGAAATTGGAGGGGCAAAAGACCTGTTAGGTCATAGTGCTTGTCACTCCAGTGAAAATATAAACAATGCCTCTCACAGATAAGAATGCATAACTTAACACAGAAATGGAAAATATGGAACAATTTTTTTCTTTAACAATATTTAAAAAGTAAAATGTCCTGTTTGGATTTTTAAAAAAATTGAGTTATTTGGGCATAGAACTCTTGGATAAAGTCTGAGGCTGCGCAAGTGTCTGAGTGCTTTAGGATCAGGTAATAGGAATGGTAAATGGAAGGATAGGGCAAGGTCTCACAAAAAAGAGACTTACTTACTTTTAAACTTTGATAAAGATATGTAAGCCTTTTCTGCCAGGGTTGCCACTAAAAATAGCAGTAAGGATCGGGTGCGGTGGTTCATCCCTGTCATGCCAGCACTTTGGAAGGCCGAGGGGGAGGATTTTTTGAGCCCATGAATTCAGGACCAGCCTAGGCAACATGGCAAGATCATGTCTCTACAAAAAAAAAAAAAAAAAAAAAAAAAATTAAAAAATTAGCAGGGCATGATGGCACAAACCCTGTCCAAGCTGCTCGGAAGGCTTAGGCAGGAGGTTTACTTGAGCCCAGGAGACAGAGGCTGCAGTGAGTCATGTTTGTCCCACTGCACTCTAACCTGGGCAACAAAATGAGACCCTGTCTCAAAAACAACAACAACAACAACAACAAAATAGCAGGATGCTATCTCAGATCATTGCCATAATCCATAATGAATAAAAGGCAGAGCATTAAACTATAAACTTAAATTTAAACTATGCTTTAAGTTCATAGTGCTCAAAGATATCCAGATGGTGTAATTCAATTTCCTTCATATACAGTGGGAAGTAATTGGTGTAACTGATAAGAAAACATGATTGATTGATAGCCATATACTGATCCAAAGTGCTCTAATCTTATGGTAGCTTTTGTGTGTTGCTTTACAGAGAAAAAAAAAATGCAAGAGTTGTTAAATCATTAACAACATCTATTCAGCTTCCAAACTGTATAACTATGACAGAAGAACAAATATATACATTATCTGAAAATTGTTTCTATGCTTTGGACTGTAAAACAATGTGGCATTCGTAAATAATTTTACCTTCAGCATTACTCAGTCTTTCAAAATTTAAGTTGAAAAATATCTTTTCTTCTTTAATTTCAGACTGCATTTATTTCACTTACCTATTCATTTATCTGACAGTGATAATATGCCTGTAAAATATTGCTTTTTGGTTGCGTATCTTTGACAGACAGTTTTGTTTCTGTTTCTGTTTCTCCTGGCTTGCTCTCTATCTAGTGATGTGCCTTTGCTGATGATGTCAGTCATCAGATGCTCCAGCAGTGATGGGAGATCAATGGAAGCAAGGGATAAGTTAGATTATCAATCAACTTCTTATTGTTGTTGTTGTGTGTGTGTGGTTTTTTTTTTTTTTTTTTTTGAGACAGGGTCTCACTTTATCACCCAGGCTGGAGTGGAATGGTGCCATCTCTGCTCTCTGCAGCCTTGACCTCCAGAGTTCAAGCAATCCTGCCTCAGCCCCCCAAGTATCCGGACTACAAGTGCATGCCATCATACCTGGCTAATTTTTGTATTTCTAGTAGAGACGGGATTCCGCCATGTCATCCAGGCTGTTCTCAAACTCCTGAGCTCAACCGATTCACCTGCCTTGGCTGCCCAAAGTGCTAGGATTACAGGAGTGAGCCACTGCACCCAGCCTCAACTTTATATAACGCTTTGAGACATGAGTCAAAATGTTCCAACCAACTGTAGCATCCCTGGCCAGATGTGAAGATATGTTATTTTTATATACATATATATATATATATATACACACACACACACACACACATATTCCATATTTCTTAGTTAAGCTCATTAAATTATATACATATTGCATATGTAATGAGTTTATCTAAGAAATATGATGTGATGACATATACTTTTTTATTGTTTTTATGGCAGTTTAATTAAACTACTACGTTTCTGAGATTCCTTAAGATTGTCCCTTGGGAAATATAGCGATGGACCCACAATTTCCCCTTCATTGGGTCAATTGAAGGGAATAAGCAAACCCATAGTTTGTATTTGCCAATACAGAAAATGTTGCATGTCGACAATAATTTCTTTTTTAAATATAAGACATGGCATGCACGCAAACCTTGAAAGCGTCACCGTTCTGTTTTCTAACTGAATTATAAGAACTTAGGAAGGAAAACTACAGAGAAGACTGTACAAGAATACTGTTCACAAGCCCCTATGCTTTTTATTCATAAGACAGGTGCATGCATAGGAAATTTTGATTTTAGAGAAATAATGCCAATTGCTAAGATCAGTGAGGTAAGGCTTTACAATTACAAACGAAGTAAGTGTTATTTGTTATTGAGCAAAGTCTTGAGAATAATTGTGAGTTTAAGTGATCAGAGTCTGTGAAGAGCAGCTCCAGTTGCATATCAAAGAACAAGCATAAATTGTGCTCAGCTTGGGATGGGCAGTTAGTTAGTTATTCATTGGTCTTTTCATCCTTACAGAGATAATGATCATCATCTTAAGTATTCTCGTTGTATTAGAATGACTGCAATGTACCAAACAGATATGGACATTTTAAGTTATTTTGTTAAATCTGCTTAATTTCAATGACCTTTTTTTGGTAAAGTTCAAGTTCCACTCCTACACTACTAACATGTTTATCAAACAAAGATTATTTACGTTTATTTATTATTTGATGAAGCTCTTGTGTGGAATGTCTTACAGCCATACCCAGGTCTAGCTGCCTTTACTTGCCTTCTCCTCTTATGAATTCATGTGGATCAGAGCTCTCACAAAAGAAGCATATGTGGCAAAGCAGAGCCTGGGTGCTTACCATCTAATCTCCAAAACCTTCTGGATGACTATGGGATCTTCTGCCTGATACAGCTGAGTGAGCATGGAACACTGCTCTGTTAGGAGTTTTCTCCTAGATATCATATTGATAATTAACCTGATCTGAAACAAAGGCTGCTAGATTTCCCAAATTTGTCTCAAATATGACAAGGGTTAGGCATCCTGTATTCTATCTGATGTATGTTGAAAAAAAAAAAAAAAAAACCTACAAATACAAAATAAGAGGCTTAATAGGTTTTTTTCAGCAGGTCTTTTGTGACTTTTATGGCCCAGAAGTGTCTTCCTAAAGAACTTGGGAGTCACCTCTGTGGAATACAAACAACAGGAGAGATAGCAGTGATAGCAATAGAAGGCAGACAGATTCTTAGATAGACAGGGACAGGTCCCCAGTGAAACTCATCTTCAAGCCAAGGACAGTCTAAAGTCTGGAAACCAAGCTACAATTTCTGGATAAAATCCACGGGCTGGATTGAGAACTCCCATTCCCATTTGGTGTGCTGTCTCCCAATTGGTCCTCATTCTTCACCTATTTTACGTATACTTACCCTCCCCGGATTAGTCTTTTATGCTATCATGCCTCTTTCTGATTGGTGCTTTTTCCTAGCCTACCCATACAATAAACCAAGCAGCATGCACTTCCTCATTCCAAGCCCATAAAAACCTGTGGTCTCAGCCTCATGGTCAGCAACCCACTTTAGGGTCCCCTCTTACTGCCAAGAGGTTTTCTGTCACTCAGTAAATTCCAATCTGCCTTACTCTCCAGTGTCCACATACATCATTCTTCTCAGTGGTGGGACAAGAACTCAGAACTCACCAAACAACAGGAGTAAAAAGAACTATAACAGCACACATATCTCTCAGTTTCTGTGGGAGGATAGGAATCTAACTTTAGCGCAATTTTGCTCCAAGTTGCAAAGTGACCTCCTAGTATAAAGGTATAACAATTTTTTTATTTCTGGAAAAAGCCAGTTAACTAATACAGATTGTCACCTCAATTACTAGGCAACTCTAGGATGAACTATTTGTTATAAATGGTATTATCAAGTCCTCTTATTTGAGGTCTAGTTATCATTTTTCTTGAAAAAATGCACATAATGGGATATTTTTGGTTGCCTATATAAAAGGGGGAGATTTCTTTCTGTCTTTGCAATCTGTTAACGGATGGCCTGAAATGCACATCACATTCTGGTTTAATGCTTATTCAATAACTAAAGCTTCTTTTTTTCTCTACTACCATTGTGGAGAGGCTTTTCTAGGTTAGAAAAAGATTCAGGTTTTAATTATACTTCCCCAACACAGTCGTACCTGAAATACTAAATTCAGATGAGTTTTCATTTTAGACTTTGAATATAATAGTTGTATAGGTGAGATTGTCTCTAACTGGAGGCTTATCATAATACAATACCACTAATTTTCTTGTACTTTTTTATTTATCATAATATTTATTATGCTGAATAAAGAACAGAATTTATGAATAAAAAGTTCCTCAATAAAGAGCTAATGATCAACTCAAAAGGGGTTTGATGCCTTTGTTCTCAAACTTTTTTAAGGATCTTTTCACCTACTCAGAACTAATTTGACCTGACTATGGTTCTATAGTTAAAGAGGACATTTTTTAATTGTATAATACTATCTCAAAAGAAGCCAGTTAAGTCTAAGTCCCCTCCAAATTATCTGACCTAAAATAGTAACTGCTTAGAAAATTTTACTTAAATTGGAACACTTCCTTCTATCCAGAATGAGCTAGTTTATATCTCAAGGAAAACACAATCTAAAAACTGTATATATAGTTGGCAACCTTTTAATTTTTTAAAATTTATTTATTTATTCTTTTTGAGACAGAGTCTCGCTCTGTCGCCCAGGCTGGAGTGCAGTGGCACGATCTCAGCTCACTGCAAGCTCTGCCTCCCATGTTCACGCCATTCTACTTCCTCAGCCTCTCGAGTAGCTGGGACTACAGGTGCCTGCCACCACACCTGGCTGATTTTTTGTATTTTTAGTAGAGATGGGGTTTCACTGTGTTAGCCAGGATGGTCTCAATCTCCCGACCTCGTGATCTGCTCACCTCAGCCTCCCAAAATTTTAAATTTTTAATTGGAGAACAAACATGTCATAATTTCAAAATATTACAGGCATAGCTTCATTTTATGGTGATCTTTTTTATGCTTCACAGATACTGCAATTTTTACAAATTGGTTTGTGACAACCTTGCACTGAGTATGTCTATAGGTGCCATTTTCCCAACTGTATGCACTCACTTCATGTCTCAGTGTCCCATTTTGTTCATTCTCAAAGTATTTCAACTTTTTAAATTATTATGATGTCTGTTATGGTGATCTGTGATTGGTGATCTTTAATATTACTATTGCAATTATTTTCAACTCTGTTAATGGCAAAGTTAATCAATAATTGTTTTGTATGCTTTACCTGCTCCACCAGCAAGCTAATTCCTTATCTTTTTCCCTCTCTTTAGGCCTCCCATTAAAATAAAATAACATTCGGCCAGTTAATAACTTAACACACACCACTAATTGCTCAATTGAAAGGAAAGGTTACATGTCTGTCACGTTAAGTAAAAAGCTAACAATGATTAAATTGAGGAAGGCATGTTGAAACCTTAGACAGGCTAACAGTTAGGCTTCTTGTGCCAAACAGTTAGCCAAGTTGTGACTGCAAATAAAAACTTCTTGAAAGAAATTAAAAATGCTACTCCAGTGAACACACAAATGATAAAGAAGCAAATCAGCCTCATTGCTGATATGAAGAAAGTTTTATTTGTCCGGATAGAAGATCAAACCAACCACAACATTCCCTTAACCCAAAGCCTAATGCAGAGCAAATTGAACACTCTTCAATTCTATGAAGGCCAAGAAAGGTGAAGACATTGCAGAATAAAAGTTTGAAGCTAGCAGAGTTTGATTCATGAGGTTTAAGGAAAGAAGCCATCTCCGTAACATAAAAGTGCAAGTTTAAGCAGCAAGTGCTGGTGTAGAAGTGCAGCAAGTTATCCAGAAAATCTAGTCAACATCAGTGATATAGATGGCTATACTAACCAAGAGAATTTAGACAAAACAGCCATTTTTTTGGACAAAGATGCCATCTAAGATTTTCATAGCTAGAAAAGAAAAGTCAATGCCTGGCTTCAAAGCTTCAAAGGACAGATTGACTCTTTTGTTAGGAGCTAGCACAGCTAGTGACTAAGCTGAAGCTGCTGCACAATTATACCATTCTGAAAATCCCAGGACTCTTAAGAATTATGCTGAATCTACTCTCTGCTCTATCAATGAAATAACAAAACCTAGATGACAACACATCTGTTTACAGCATGGTTTACTGGATATTTTAAGCCCAATGTTGTTACCTGATGCTCAGATAAAGATTCCTTTCAAAATATTACTGTCCATTGGCAATATGCCTGGTCAGCTACAAGCACTGATGGAGATGTGCAAGGAGATTAATGTTTCCCTGCCTGCTAGCACAACATCCATTCTGCAGCCCGAAGGTTATGGAGTAATTTTAACTTTCAAGTCTTATTATTTAAAAAGTACATTTCATAAGGCTGTAGCTGCCATAGATAGTGATTCCACTGATACATCTGGGCAAAGAAAATTGAAAACCTTTTGGAAAGTTTTCACTATTGTAGATGTCATTAAGAACATTCAGGATTCATGGGAGGAGGTCAACCTATCAGCATTAACAGGAGTTGGAAGAAGTTAATCCCAATCCTCATGGATGACTTTAGAGCTTTCAAGACTTAAGACTTAAATGAAGGAAGTAACTGCAGATGTGGTAGAAATAGCAGGAGAACTAGAATTCTCTTGTTCTAGAGCCTGAAGATTTGACTAAATTATTGCAATCTCATGATAAATCTTGAAGGGATGAGAAGTTGCTTCTTATGGATGAACAAAGAAAGTAGTTTATTGAGATGGAATATACTTCTGGTGAAGATGCCATGAACACTCTTGGAATAACAATAAAAGATTTAGAATATTAGATATACATAGGTAATAAAGAAGTGGTGAGCTTTGACAGAATTGACTCCAATTTTTAAAGCTTTGCTGTAGCTAAAATGTTATTAAACAGCATTGCATGCTACATATAAATCTTTCATAAAAGGCAGAATCTGTAAATTGGGCCAACTTCATTGTCTTTTTATAAGAAATTGGCACGGCAAACTCACCCTTCAGTTACCAGCACCCTGATCAGTAATCAGCTGTCAACACGGAGATCCAACTGTACATCAGCAAAAGGATTATGACTTACTGCAGGCTAAGATTATCACTAGCATTTTTAGCAATAAAGTATTTTTAATTAAGGTGTGTGCACTTGTTTTTAGACATAATGCTATTCCACAATGAATAGACTGCAATATAGAATAAATATAACTTCATATGCACTGGGAAGCCAACAATGTCATGTGACTTGCTTTATGCAATCTTTACTATATTGTGGTGGTCAAACCTAGTACTGAATTTGGTACTACACATTCTCTTTTTTAAAAAATGTATAGATTTACTCCATGTATCTCTAATATTATATTGCCTAGTTCTATTCATTTTTGCATTTTGTATAAATGACTTTTATGTATATAGTTATATATTAAGGGAGATACCATGTCAACACATAATCTGGAAGAAAGACTGCCAGATTTACCAAATTTGTCCCAAATATAGCATAAAATATACTTATGTTAAAAATCGTATATCTATATATTTTCCTCCGGAATTGTTTTTATTTCTTAATATCATTTTTCTGAGATTAATCTGTGCTCAGAAATGTGAATGTAGCTTTCTTTCACTCTTAGATGGAATTTCTTTGGCTAGATTAGCCTTTTTTTTTAATACCTTCTGCTTGTGATAGTCTAACATATCAATTATCTATGTTTTGAATGTTTTAATATTAAATAAAAAAGTAAAAGTTTAAAGATACATGATACTTACATATGTAATTACTGGATATTATAAGGCATCAATTCTACAAAATGTGATTCCTAAGTTCAGTTCAATTTCAGTAAAATTCCAAAAAGTTTATTCACGGTACTTGACCAACTGATTCTAAACTTCTTTTAGAAGTGTAAATGGTGAAAAGTAATCCAGAGAATAATAAAGAAAAAGAAGCAGAGCAATTTTCCTAGCACACAATATGATTTGTCAAAAATGTTATAACATGCTGCAGTATTAATGTGAATAACATGAAATTAAGATATTAATATAAAATAGAAATAAAGCATTTAAAGAGAACTGGGAACCATGACTATATGAAAATATGTTACACAAGCAAGTTGCTTTGCAGTTCATTGGGGAGAGGATATCTATTCACTAAATGATATTGTGAAAAATTACTTTTAGGAAACAATGCTCTGTGATTATTTTCACATTTATGCACAGATCAGACTTTATTATTGAATGGGACACATGCCTTAGAATTTAGAGACAATGCATTGCCCAGGAGAGGTTTAAAGGCTCATCTCCTCCATTTGTTCAAGTTCCAAAGATAATAGACTTACAAGTAGAATAATTTGTCACACTTTCCACAGTTTCAGGCTTAATTGTTATCCTTTAATAAATGAAAGAGTGGAACTCTACCTCATTGTGTACACAAAAAATCATTTCAAGTAAATTGCAACCTAAATGTAAAAATCAAATCTCTAGAACTTTAGAATATATGGATTTCATCATGTCAGATAATGAAGGAATTTTCTTACTTTGGGTTGGCATGGAGTCTAACTAATTCCTGAAAGTAATAGTGTCATTAAGACATAGCACATGGTGTTTTGCTTGGGGAATGCCCTGTAGTTTCAAATTTTTTTCGCTTTATGGTTTGTACATGAGAATACTGGTAGATTAAATTAGGAAAATAGTTTAGGCACACATGACTTTCTATTCACTGGACTAGTTTACAGCTTTTTAGTGACAGAGTTCATCTTGACCATTTTGTTCTGATAGAGGCCCAACTATTATGGTTTCTATTCTTATGGAATATTAACTATTTTTGTATTCAACCCAGTACGCTTATTCCTTTATAAATAATGTAGCTTCTCAAATGCTCTTTGAAGGAGTCACATTAATATACCTATTAACTCATTAATTCATGAATCAAATATAATTTTTGGCATATGTTCATTTTATATGGGTAGCAGAGGCAAGTTTTTAAATTTTTGAAACTTATGCTGTAGCAGTTTTGGAAATCATACATGAACATGCCCAGGTAGTGTTACCTAAAAGACATAAGGAAATTACATGGTTAAAGAACTGTACTCTCAGGAGCTGTGAAGGATGTGAGATTTTACCGTGCAAGTTAATTTGTTAGCTGGTCACTGTTTCATTGATGCTAGCAGAACATATGAGATTTCTGGGTCAGAGCAAAGGACTTCATTGCAGCATAGCAGGCAGCATAAATGTCAGGTTTGCATGGGTTCTCCTTGCATCCTCCAAGTCCATGGAACAATGCAGAGAGAAGCCTGGGTGGATTTTGCACATATAGCAAGCGTGTGTCACAGATGAGGAGCTATGATTTTAGGTAATTCTAATCTTTTAACTAGGCGCCTAGAAAAGCTGTCCACACTTTGCACTAAAGAGAGGAATTATCTTCATTATCCTCCACAACAAATAAGTCTGTTTCCTGGCTGGGAGTGAAGGAGACACTGTATCTGCCAAAACTATTGACTATACAAACACCCTGAAGTGTTAGTCTAGACAAAAAGCTGTTGCCTCTGCTGAAGGACTTTGGGATATCCATGGAGAATTGTTCCCAATATACTCCTAATAGACTGTTTAGCACAAGCGGATTTTCCTCTCCAGAAGTAATAACACCCGAACTTTGTCTCTCTGCCCACCCTCTTTTCCCTCCCCCATCCTTACTTTTCTGCTTTGCTTTTCTTTTGGACTCACATACCGTTGGTAACTTATTTCATACTGATGAGAGCAATAATTGGGGTTTGGTTTTATGATCTGAATATTAGTCCTCTCTGTAGGACAAATGATTGAGAATAATTCTGTTAGGTGAGAGATGACAGAGAACCTGTTTTGTGAGACCTTGTGGTTTTTTTGTCTGTTTATGAGCTCAAATCAATTAGTAGTTTCTCGTACACTGGGGCAGGAGAGGAGGACAACCCTTGAGATATGGAGTGAGCCATTATTATGTTTCTATGTTTACTCTTCACCTCTGGATAATGTACAACTACATAAATATATAATTGTTGTATAAAAGTATATATTTAGTACAAATATAAACTTCTGCATGTCTATCGGTCTGCGTATTTGTACATGAGAAGGACTTTCCTTTTAATATAAGTGTAACATGCATTTCTAGTTCTGAAAAATATTACTAAATTAATTGTAACATCTCTTAAGCCAGCTCTATTGTCATTGATTTATAAAGATAACACAACGCTTAAGTAAATAAAATATTTCCAAAATTTCCAGAGAATAAAGAAACTACTTTTAATACATTAAATACACAGGACTTAACAAAACAATTCTATTTTGAGGAACTCCTGGCCCAGGAAAATTTTCAGAATGTACATTTGCATAATGAAGGTAAATCTTACATCTTAGGGCAGTGTAATAATTGGATGTGTGTTTAAACTAAATGGATATGTGCCTTTTCCCGGAGCTTATCATTTGGGAAGATAATACAAATGTACATATTATTTATTTATCTTTAACAAACTTGTGCTTGTTACCAGTGAAGGAACCAGTTAGTATTAACTATCTAATCCTATATTGGATATCTGATCTAGTAAGCTACATAAATCATCACATAACATGGAAGATTATGACAAGCATTCTATATCTATACTGGTTATCTGATCAAGTGGACTACATAAGCTATCACATACCATCAAATGTTATGACAATGTTAAATTTATTATGTTTATTAGAATAATCATTACAACAAAAATTTTTATAGCAACAGATTGTTTTTCTCTGTTAGCTTAGATTGTTTTTGTCTCTGTAAGTTTAAACAATTTCCAAGAGCTTTAGGTAACTTAAAAACTTTGCATTATTAAATTGTTAATTAACAAATAATGTTGCATATCTGCATACATTCTTAGTAAGACTGAATAATGAAATTTAAATTTTTATACTTTTGCTTCATTTTATATGGTACAGAATGGTGGTTTTATGTTTGAGTCACATTAATGAATCACTTAAAAACAGGTGTAAAAGATGTGTGGCTATCGACAGTTGTGTTAAGTGTATTTTTATACTTTGCTAATCTTCTAAAATATTTGGTTAAGACACATTTCCCAGCTTTCTCTCTCCCATTTTTTCATGAGAAATAAAAGTTAGTGACTTTGATGAAAGGTTATTCATTTGAGTGGTTTAGAGTATACCCAGAGTACTGGTGACAAGAAATAGAACCACGCATGATAGATAATTTTTCAAAAAAATTGTTTTTCAAGCATAGAGTAAAGAATTTTGTGGAAAAGTATATTTAGGTTGTCTCAGAATATATTAGTATAACGAAAGACAAAACTTGAGGGAGAATAACAGATTATAAAAGATATTAGAAGAGTGGATATTATTTGCCTTAATTTATATGATTTGTATTAGTTTTCTATTGGTGCTGTAACAAATTACCATAAATTTTGTGACTTAAAGAATCCCAAATTTATTATCTTACAATTCTGTAATCAGAGCTCCAAATTGGGTCTCACTGTGCTAAAACAAAGGAGCCAGCAGGGAAGTATACCTTTAGAAGGTTCTAGAAAAAACATCATTCATTTAACTTGTATTTCTCAGCTTATAGAAGCTACCCCCCATCCCTTCACTCATGCGCCCATTGCAACCAGCAACCACCTCACTCTGACCTATGCTTCCATATTCACATCTTCTTCTTTGACTTGCTTTTTCCTTTGTAAAGACCCTTGGGATTGCATTGGGCCTAACTGGATAATCCAGGATGCTCTCCGCATCTGAAATTTTGTAATTAAACTGAAAAGTCTTTGTTACCATGTATTGTAACATATTCACAGCTTTAGGGATTACAATGTAGAAATTCTTCTATTACAAAACCTAGGTCTGAAAATAAACTATGAAATGTGTTACAATTGTGCAAATTTCTAATTATATCAATTTTCTAGTTATGTTAGTTACCATTGCTGCATAAGAAATTATCACAAACTAGCAGTTAAAAATAAGCTACATTTATTATTTCATATGTTCTGTGGTTAGGAGCCGTGGGCACGGAATAAATGGGTCTGTTGCTTTATGGTCTCTCCCAAGCCTGAAATCCAGATGTTCACAAGGTCAGTGGTCTCACATGAAGGCTTAATGTGGGAAGGATCTGCTTTCAATCTCACATAGTTGTGGGTGGAGTTAAGTTCCTAGAGGTCTGTTAGTCATCGGCCTCAGTCTCCAACTGGCTGTTCACCAGAGACTGCACTCAGCTTCTTGCCATGTGGGCCTGAGCACCACAACTGCTTGCTGTATCAATGCATAGAAAGCAGAGAAGGCAATGGAGAATAATCTAGCTTGAAGAAAGTCACAGTCTTCTAACACATAAATGATAGCTTCTCAACATTGCTGCATCTTGTCTTAAAAGTAAGTTACTTAAGGATAAGAATTTCCACATTGTTATGAATGTCAAGAGGCAGGAATTAATGGTAATAATTTTAAAAGCAGCTTGTAACAATAACATTTCCTTCTACTGTTAGCCTCTTCAGTGTATTTTTCATCTCAGATCTTGTGTTTTTAATTTCTATGAGTTTGATTTGGGTATTTTTATATGTTCCCATATCTTTCTTAACGTGCTCATGCTTCCTGCTAACTTATTGAGCATATGAAGTAGACATTTATTAGCTAATCAATATCTGAATCTCTTTCTTTTGACTAATTTTTTTTATCATTGGTCATGTTTTTCCACTTCTTTTCATACCTGGGTAATAGATGATGGGCATTCTGAACTCTCTATTTTTGAGCGAAGATTTGTGTTGTTGTATTTCTTCAAATGATTTTGAACTTTGTGCTTAGATGCAGTTATTTTTCTTGGAAATAGTTTCATACTTTCAAGAGAAGCTTTTAAGCTTTAAAGTGGAACCAGAGCAAACTTTAAATTAGGGCTAATTTGTCCCTACTATTGAGTATTCTTCTCAAGTGCTGTATATTATGAAGTTTAACAATAGAGCAGTTGGGAAAATGAATATCCCTACCTCTTTAGGAGTTCCAGAAATTGTTTTATCTTCTCCCTTTCTGTGTGTTTTTCCCCATCCTTATACTCATAGGCTAATCACCACTGAGAAGACTTCAGGGACATCCTCTGCATTTCTTCAGAGCTCTTACTCTGTGCAACTCTCCTCTGTTCAATACTTGGCATTGAGATACTGGTTGGCTTCATCCTTTTGAATATGCAACTTCATCTCTCCAAGACAGGGAGACCACAAGGCTCAATCTGAATTCTATTTTGCTGAGCCTGGAAACTCATTGGTGGAACATGCAGGAGTTATCTTGTTTTTCTTTTACTTAGAGATCAATGTCCTTAGCGGCCATTTGTTTATGTCCTAAAAGCTTTTGTAAAACTTTTTGTTTGGACTTATAATTACTTAATATGGGAAGGTAAGTTCTGTACCTTAATTTGCGAGACTTATATTAGTTTTCTATTGTTGGTGTAACAAATTACCACAAAGATTTTCCATCTTGGCTAGAGGTGAAATTTTGGAATATTGTTTTCATTATTTTTAATGTTTTATTTTAAGTTAGTATACAAAGCTCTTTCTCTCTTTTCAACTACTTTCTAACACGCAGTTTAGCACATTATTCTTTTTTAAGCTGAAATAAATTATTTTAAATTAATATCCAATTTTTAGTATCTCCTCAAAGATAAAAACAAAATTTTGTTGAGGTTTTTTATTTGTAATCCCTTATTTACATATATGAAATATGACTATTTTTCATCTTATTAGGATATAATTGAACAAACCAATAGTTCATCCAAGGCCATAGTTGAAGTTTTAAGTTTGAGAAAAATATTGTTTAATCAGGTATTCAAGCTCATATTAAGAGATAGAGATCAAGTTTATATATTTGGAGAAAAACTCCATAAATCTAAAATTAACTTGTTACCTGGATTACAAAGTGAGTCTCACAGGAGGTAAGAAATTCACTATTTAGTAAGTTGAAGACCTTAAAAAAACTGGAAGATTCTCAATTTGAGACAAATTTATACAAACATGTAATTTGGAAATCTGAAAGATAGTGTATCATGGGCTTTGCTTCCTAGTCCCAGGAATCTTAGAATAGGTCAGTGTTTTGGAGACAATCTGTGATTTCCTTTGAACTTATACACAGAGAGTAAACATTTGGCAGTATTAGTTGTCAAAACTGTTTGAGTCTAATTTGCAGCACAAATTCAAGAAGGCATATTAAGTTCAGTGACACTGTTGCTTTATCTATCATAATAATCAAGCCAAATCTAATAAGACCAGCTTTTTATGTGATGAAGAATAATCTTTGGAGACTGTGACCATAAGAAGGAAAACTGTCAAAACAAAAATGTTCACAGCTTGGATATAGGGAAATGAGTTTACTGTGTAGTTTTCAGTGCAGTGCTGGCTTTATTTACTGAGCGATTTTCAACCTTCTGCAGGTAGTGTTTAACCTGTAGAATTCTGTCTGGTTGAGATGTAACACCTATCTGTCCAGTGAAAGAGATAATCAGAAGTATTGTTTTATTTTTAATTTTTATGTATTTATTTATTTAACTTTTTATTTCCATAGGTTTTAGGCGAACAGCTGGTATTTGTTTACATGAATAAGTTCTTTAGTGATGATTTGTGAGATTTTGGTGCACTCGTCTCCTGAGCAGTATATTATGGTTTATAGCCTTGTTGGACATTAGCCAGTTTCACATTTAATTCAGTAACTCATCAAATACTGTGTTTATCTCTAGATATGTGTGTATGTGTGTGTGTGTGTGTATATATATATATATATATATATATATGTATATGTATTCTCAAATGTTCTTTAAGCTACTCATAAAATGCTACTGGGTCCATCATTAAGTAATGAGTCACGGAAAAACTTTGACAAGTGTTAATTTTTGAATGAGAGTCATAATTTTTAACCTTTTGAAAATCACACTTTAAGAAATCCTATTAGAAATTTTTTATTATTATCCTGATTTCAAAGATAAATATGTTGATGTATTGTCAGGCTTTGCAACTAGCTCAGGCTCACATATTTCTAATAGACTGGGGAGGGTTCTAATAAATATATCCAGTTCTATAGGATGTAACCTTAGCATTCTACATGTGTATTTTTCTGTTTTCATGCTGCCAATAAAGACATACCTGAGACTGGGAAGAAAAAGAGGTTTAATTAGACTTACAGTACTACATGGCTGGGGAGGCCTCAGAATCATGGTGGGAGGCAAAAAGCTCTTCTTATATGGTGGTGGCAAGAGAAAATGAGGAAGAAGCAAAAAATGGAACCCCTGATAAACCCATCAGGTCTCGTGAGACTTATTTATTAACACGAGAATGACACAGGTAAGACCAGATCCCATGATTCAACTACCTCCCTCTGGGTCTCTCCCAAAACACATGGGAATTCTGGAAGATACAACTCAAGTTGAGATTTGGGTGAGGACACAGTCAAACCATATAATTCTGCCCCTGGCCCCTCCAAATTTCACGTCCTCACATTTCAAAACCAATTGCGTCTTCTCAACATTCCCCCAGACTCTTAACTCATTTCAGCACTAACCCAAAAGTCCATAGTCCAAAGCCTCATCTGAGACAAGGCAAGTCCCTTTCACCTATGAGCCTATAAAATCAAAAGCAAGCTAGTTACTTCCTAGATACAATGGGGATATAGGTATTGGGTAAATACAGCCATTCCAAATGGAAGAAATTGGCCAAACAAAGGGGTTACAGGACAATGCAAGTCTGAAATCTATCAGGACAGTTAAATTTTAAAGCTCCAAAATGATCTCCCTTGACACCAGGTCTCACATCCAGGTCATGCTAATGCAAGAGGTGGGTTCCCATGGTCTTGGGCACCTCCGCCTCTCTGGCTTTGCAGGGTACAGCCTCCCTCCTGGCTGCTTTTATGGACTGGCATTGAGTGTCTGCAGTTTTTTCAGGCGCACAGTGAAAGCTGTCAATGAATCTACCATTCTGGGGTGTGCAGGACGGTGGCCCTCTTCTCGCAGCTCCACTAGGCAGTGCCCCAGTAGAGACTCTCTCTGGGGGCTCTGACCCCACATTTCTCTTCCATACTGCCCCAGCAGAAGTTCTCCATAAGGGCCTTCTCCCTGTAGCAAACTTTTGCCTGGGATTCCTGGTATTTCCATGCATCTTCTGAAATCTCGGCTGAGGTTCCCAAGCCTTAGTCCTTAACCTCTGTGCACCACAGGCTGAACACCACATAGAAGCTGCCAAGGCTTGGGGCTTTCACCCTCTGAAACCACAGACTGAGCTGTATGTTTGCTCCTTTCAGCCATGGCTGGAGTGGCTGGGACACAGGGCACCAGGTACCTAGGCTGCACACAGCATGGGACCCTGGGCCCAGCCCACAAATCCATTTTTCCCGGCCCTGGGCCTCTGGACCTGCACTGGGAGGGGCTGACATGAAGGCCTCTGACACTGCCTGGAGATATTTTTCCTGTGGTCTTAAGTATTAACCTCTGCCTATTACCCAATTCCAAAGTCGCTTCCACATTTTTGGGTATCTTTTCATGAATGCCTCACTCTACTGGTACCAATGTACTGTATTAGTGCCTTTTCATGCTGCTGATAAAGACATACTTGAGACTGAGAAGAAAAAGAGATTTAATTGGACTTACATTTCCACATGGCTGAGGAGGCCTCAGAATCATTGCGGGAGGCAAAATGCACTTCTTATATGGTGGCAGCAAGAGAAAATGAGGAAGAAGTGAGACCAGAAACCCCTGATAAAACCATCAGATCTCATGAGAATTGTTCACTATCATGCGAATAGCATGGGAAAGACTGGCCCTCATGATTCAATTACCTCCCACTGGGTCTCTCCCACAACACATGGGAATTCTGAGAGATACAATTCAAGTTGAGATTTGAGTGGGGATGCAGCCAAACCATGTCAATATGAATAAACAATCACCTCAAAACATAGAACACATTTCATAATACTATCCTAATGAAAAAATTGAGATTAAAAAACAAGTATATCTGCCAAATGTTCACCTTGCACATGGTTATCATATGTTAGACTCTCAAGGAAATTTTTAAGCTTAGTTTCTAATGTGATTCTGAGAGCATTTGGCAAGCAAAATTATAAAAGCACAGGTCACATTTGATGATTGAGTCTGGTTCTTGACTTTACACCGGATTCTTTAAATATTTTTGATTACGAAGTCCTCTTCAAATCAAACATATTGTTTTTTAAATAACTTAATAAAAATTATCAATTGAATTGAACATGCCTTTCTGCTACAACCAATAAGACTTGAGTATTTTTGCTATCTGAATAAGCATGAATTTTATACAGACAATCAATATTAATTATATCAAACAAAAAGTGTCATAATTGGCATGCATTTGAATGCAGAACCATTTCAATTATTAAATAAAATATTCACAGAAGACACAGAAAGAAATAAACTCACTATGGTGGTTCCACAGAAATATAAAGGTAATATATTTAAAATCAAGCACTGTAAGTTTCTTCAGAGGAATCTCTCACTAAGTAATAATACATTTCTTTTAACAAAATTAATATTGTCAAGCTACTTATATGAGTTATTTTCCATTAGGAGGGCATATAACACTAATATTTAAAATTAAATTTTGTAACAAGAATTATAAAAATTTGAATGAAAATGTCTTATTATTTTATTTAAGTATACTCCTCTGTTTACTATCCTATAGATGAGGCCACAATTATAAGTCCCCAATGTTACATTTTTTAAAAAATCAAATTGCTTTTTCCAAAAATACTGATGGAGTTTTGGAACTCTGACGGCACCCATACGACCCTTATTGCAAAAAAAAAAAAAAAAAAAAAAAAATTAGTGAATGCATATAATATTGACTTGCTGAATGCACTCTGAAGTAATAGTAACTTCTGAATGGTCTCTGCAGTATATTTCTTATGTAAAGTGAATGGGATATAGACTTTTCTTGTACTACATCACAAGAATTAGTTTCTTGGGATTAGCATAATGCAATTTTCTGAATTCTCCTTTCCTCTTTACTGTTTCTATGTGCCTGTTTGTTTATAAGAAAGCACTATCATTCACTCCAATTCATTAAGGAAATGCCTAAGCAGCATAGTTCTGTATAATTTTGCACATCGTTTTAAAAATTGTGCATGAGAAAACTGGATCTGTGCAATTTTTTATTCAGCTTTAACACTTTCCGTAGAGACATATACTAGATTTACTTCAGTGCTGATTATGCCAAAATATGATCAAACTGCTATAAAAGTGTGTAAAAGCAGCTCCACTTTTCATTAAATAGGTTCATTTTGATATGAATATTGTTTGTTATGGGCTAACAGGGAAGATGTTTTGCTATTTCTATTATGGAAAAATTATAGCCAACTGCTATCTAGCATTTCATTGCAAAATATAGCTAAAAGTGAGAATATATGTCGCCAACTGGAGTGCAAACCAAGCCTGGATATTTTTATCAATTGTAGATCATAAAGCACCAAAGTGCAATGTATTCTTTTGACTTTTCAGAATATCGCTCTGCATTAATCACTTATCTGGCCCACCTCTGAACATTCACTTTTTTACACAGCACTTATCTTTGATTGTGTATCTGTCATTTAATTAGCTTTATTTTCTATTGGGTTTTATATAGCCAATCTAATCTTGCATAAAACTATCTCAGTTAGATCTTAAGACAGTCAAAATATCTGTACATTCTGAGTCTGAGACTACACACATTTTCAGACAAATTATCATTTAAATTCAGTTATTGGATTGTCAGTAGATTCATGCTAGCTATTCCAAAAAGCGGTGGAAAATCTGAAAAAAAATATTTCAATTAAGTTCAAATTGTATTGTTAACATTACTTGCTATACTTTTAATCTGATATTTCTGAAGATTGCTAATCAATATCCAACTATAAATTCAGCTTTAATAAAATTAAAGAACAACTCATTTTTTTTCTCTACTTGCCTCTGGTTTTAAATATTCTATCGGAATTTGCTACTTCTGTAATGATCTGCTGCTGACCTTGAACGACCAACTCTGTATTTGTTCACTCATGTTACCAGTTAATTGTACATGTTTCTGTATATGTGTGTGTTGCATGTGCTCGAGCCATTTATTCAAAAACATTTATTGTATTCATTCTATGAAAAATACCTGGTCCTTATCTCCAATGCGGGTACCATCCAGAATAAAAAGAGTTTATGTATATATGATATGAATGTACACATAAAAATACAAAGAACACAACTATAGATCATATTATACATGATATAAATTCATTTACTTAAAATTTTTTAGCATCTATTTTTTAAGAGACTTTCTTGTAAACTTGGGGGTTAGAAAGACAAACAATTCTCAAAGCACATGGGAGTCATTTACTCTGGATTGAAAACAATGTATAGAGATGTTAATGGCATTTTAATTAATTCCAGAAGATAAAGTAAATTTTTCCAGAAAATAAAATGATAAGACAATAATTCAGGCAAATGGAAAGATATAAGCAGTACAAAAAAATGGAAAAGGCATAATAACCTGAATTTTGATAGATTACAGAAATAATAATAGGTAAAAGTTGCAAATGAATTGTGTGGGATTCACAGTCAAATCATTATTGCCAGAATAACATTTTCAAAGGAGCACAAGAAAGCAAGGACATTTTAAGTTATTAGCCCATGAATCACAGAATGGAGGTGGAGAAAAGAGAAAGTTAGATTTTGCTAAAGAGTAAAGACAGCAGGCTTATTCCAAGGAGTATAAATGGGCATAGGAAGGGCTAAGTCTTGAAAAAGAAATAGAACTAAATAGTGAAACAAGTTATGGAAAGCTCATGTACATTTATAAGATATATGGTAATATTCCTTACATAAAAGGAGGCCCGACAATTCAAAGAGAAAGAAAAAACAAATGTTGAAACATAATCAGTAAAATAAAATATTACTATGTTGAACATTATCAGTAAATGCAAGTTAAATTATAAAATATAAATATAAAATATAAAATATCTATTTTTTAAGAGACTTTCTTCTAAACTTGGGGGTTAAAAAGACAAACAATTCTCAAAGAACATGGGAGTCATTTACTCTGGATTGAAAAAAACATATAGAGATGTTAATGGCATTTTAATTTAAAAAGTTGAATACAAGGCCACACCATTCGCCCCCTGTAGGAACACCAAATTTAACAACTATCTACAAACAAAGTATCTTCATAAGAACCAAAAATCCATGATGCATATGTGCCACATTTCCTTAATCCAGTCTGTCACTGATGGACATTTGGGTTGATTCCAAGTCTTTGCTATTGTGAATAGTGCCGCAATGAACATACGTGGGCATGCGTCTTTATAGCAGCATGATTTATAATCCTTTGGGTATATACCCAGTAATAGGATGGCTGGGTCATATGGTACTTCTTGTTCTAGATCCTTGAGGAATCGCCATACTGTTTTCCATAATGGTTGAACTAGTTTACAATCCCACCAACAGTGTAAAAGTGTTCCTATTTCTCCACATCCTCTCCAGCACCTGTTGTTTCCTGACTTTTTAATGATTGCCATTCTAACTGGTGTGAGATGGTATCTCATTGTGGTTTTGATTTGCATTTCTCTGATGGCCAGTGATAATGAACATGTTTTCATGTGTCTGTTGGCTGTATGCATGTCTTCTTTTGAGAAATGTCTGTTCATATCCTTTGCCCACTTTTTGATGGGGTTGTTTGTTTTTTTCTTGTAAATTTGAGTTCTTTGTACGTTCTGGTATGCAGCCATAAAAAAGGATGAGTTTGTGTCCTTTGTAGGGACATGGATGCAGCTGGAAACCATCATTCTCAGCAAACTATCGCAAGAACAGAAAACCAAACACTGCATGTTCTCACTCATAGGTGGGAACTGAACAATTAGATCACTTGGACTCGGGAAGGGGAACATCACACAGTGGGACCTATTATGGGGAGCAAGGATGGGGGAGGGATTCATTGGGAGTTATACCTGATGTAAATGATGAGTTGATGGGTGCTGACGAGTTGATGGGTGCAGCACACCAACATGGCACAAATATACATATGTAACAAACCTGCATGTTGTGCACATGTACCCTAGAACTTAAAGTATAAAAAAAAAAACCAAAAAAAGAAAAAACAAAAATGCAGGTTTTAACTGCATATTGTTGAAAAAGGAACTAACGAGGGTAGAAAAGACAGTCTTAAATTGCTGATGTCACTCCCCCATTGCCTGGCAGCAGCCCAAGAAATAATCTATGCACTTGGAAGAGGGAAAGCACAGCAATTGTGAGACATTGCATTGAACTCAGTGATGCCCTGTCACAGCAGAAAGCAAAACTGTGCTGAACTCAGTTAAAGTCAGTCCATGGAGTATTTACATCAGCCATAGTCAGAGGGGAACTGTCCATACCAGCAGTTGTAATTTGAGTTCTGGTAAGCCTCACCAACACAGCTAGAGTGATTGGGGGCCCCACATAAACTTGAAAGGCAGTTTAGGCCATAAGGATAGCAGCTTGTAGGTGAGTCCTTGTGCTGAATTGGGCTCAGAGCCAGCGGACTTGAAGAGCATGGGACCTGCTGAGACACCAGCTGAGGCAGCTAAGGCAATGCTTGTGTCACCCCTTTCCCAAACCCAGGATCCAATAAAATACCCCTTCCTTCCACATGAGAAGAGGAGAGGGAAAGCACATTGTCTTGTCACTTGGATACCAGCTCAGCCAAAGTAGGTCAGGGCACCAGTCAAAGTCATGAGGCCCCCTTCCCAGGCCCATGCTCCTGGAAGACATTTCTAGAAACCCCCCGGGCTGGAAGGGAATCCGCTGCCTTGAATGGAAGGATAAAGTCCTGAAAGGACCCATTACATGCTGACAAAAGAGCCCTTGGTCCCTGAATAACCGGCAGCAGTATACAAGTAGTACCTCATGAGCCTTGGGTAAGACTCTGAGACTTGCTGCCTTTAGGTGAGACTCAGCACATTCCCAGCTATAATGGATACTGGGAGACACTACCTTCTGCCTGAGAAAAGTGGAGGGAAAAGTAAAGGGGACTTTGTCTTTCACCTTAGGTACTAGCTCAGACACAGGAGTATAGAGCAGCAAGCAGGCACTTGGGGTCCTCAGATTTAGGCCTTGGTTCATGAAATGCATTTCTGGATGAATGTTGGCACAAAGAGGAGCCCATTGTCCTGAAGGGTGAGTCGCAGGCAAGCCAATATTCGCAAGCTGACTGAAGAGCCCTTGGACCTTAAGAAAACATTGAGAATAGCCTTGCAGTATTCCCCATGGGCCTGTGGTGATAGTGACCACTAGATAAGGGTCCTCTGCTTGTGGAAAAAGAAAGGAAGAGTGGGAAGGACTGTATCTCATGGTTTCAGTCCCAGCTAAGTTACAGTGCAATAGTATACCAGATAGACTCCTAAGGTTTTTGACTCCAGGCTTTGGCTCAAGAATGGCACTTATGGACTCTCTTGGGACCTGAAAGAACTCACCACTCTGAAGTGAAGGACACAAGTCTTGCTGGCTTCAACACCTGCTGATTACAGATCCTCAGGGTCTTGAGCATTGCTGGGCTTGAGATGCCCCCTAATGCAGATGTGGTTTAGATCACAACACCCAAGTCCTTTTGCATATCTGGAAAGTCCTCCCAAGAAGGACGGGTGCAAACAAGACCAGGTTATGAAGACTACAATAAATACCTAACTCTTCAATGCCCAGACACAGACAAACACCTACAAGCATCAAGACCATCCAAAACAAAACAAAACAAAACAAAACAAAACAAAAACCTGACTCACCAAATGAACTAAATAAGGCACCAGGGACCAATCCTGGAGAAACAGATATATGACCTTACAGACAGAGAATTCAAAATAGCTGTTTTAAGAAAATTCCAAAACATTGAAGGTAATACAGAGAAGGGATTCACAATTTTATCACATAAATATAACAAAAAGATTGAAATAATTAAAAAGAATCAAGCAGAAAGTCTGGAGTTGAAAAATGCAACTGATATACTGAAGAATGCATTAGAGTCCTTTAATAGCAGAATTGATCAAACTGAAGAAAGTATTAGTGAGTTTGAAGACAAGCTATTTGAAAATACACAGAGGAGACAGAAGAAAAAAATAAAAAAGAATGAAGCATGCCTACAGGATCTAGAAAAATGGTCTCAAAAAGGCAAATCTAAGAGTTATTGGCCTTAAATAAGAAGTAGAGAAAAAGACAAGGCTAGAAAGTTTATTCAAAGGAAAAATAACAGAGAACTTCCTAAGCCTAGGAAAACATACCAATATTCAAGTAAAAGAAGATTATAGAATACCAAGCAAATTTAATCCAAACAAGATTACGTCAGGGCATTTAATAATCAAACTTTCAAAGATCAAAACAAAAACAAAAACAAAACAAAACAAAACGGAGCTTAAAAACAGCAAGAGAAAAGAAACAAATAACATGCAATGGAGCTCCAATTTGTCCTGCAGACTTTTCAGTTCAAATCTTACAGATCAGTAGAAAGTGGCATGACATATTTAAAATGCTGATGGAAAAAACTTTTATCCTAAAATAGTATATTCAGGACCCTTCAAACCTGATTAATAAATAAAGACTTTCCCAGACAAACAAAACTTGAGGGATTTCATCAACACCAGACTTTTCCTACAAGAAATGCTAAAAGGAGCACCTCAATCAAAAAGAAAAGAATGTTAATGAGCAATAAGAAATTATCTGAAGGTGTAAAACTCATCAATGATAAGCACACACCAAAATACAGAGGAAAATACAGGTTTATAACACCTTAACTGTGGTGTGTTCCCATACCTTAAGTGGAAATACTAAAAGATGAACCAACCAAAAATAATAACTACCACAACTTTTCAAGATATAGAAAGTACAATAAGATATAAAAAGACACAAGAAAAAGTTAAAAAGTGAGGAGACAAAGTTAAAGTGTAGAATTTTTATTAGTTTTCTTTTTGCTTGTTTATGTGAATGGTGTTAAGTTGTTACCAGCTTAAAATAATGGGTTATATGATGGTATCTGCAAGCCTCATGGCACCATTAAATCAAAACACATGCAACAGACACATAAAAAAATAAAAATTAAAAACAAGACATTAAATCATGCCAGCAGTGAAAATCACCTTCACTAAAAGAAAGACAGAAAGGAAGGAAATAAGGAAAAGAAGACCACAAGACAACTAGACAGCAACTAACAAAATGGTAGAAATAGATTCTTACTTATCAGTAATAATAATTAATGTAAATGAACTAAAACTGTCCAATAAAAGACATAGACTGGCCAAATAGATTTAAAACAAAACAAAAAAAAAAACAAAACCCCCAAAAGACTCAATGATTTGTTGTCTACAAAAAACACACTTCACCTATAAGGACAGACATAAACTGGAAAGAAAGGGATAGAAAACAATATTCCATGTCCATTGAAACCAAAAGGGAGAAGAAGTCACATATATCAGACAAAATACATTACAAGACAAAAAGTATAAGAAGAGACAAAGTCACCAAATAATGATCAAATGACCAATTCAGCAAGAGGATATAATAATTTTTAAAATATATGCATCCAACACTGGAGCACTTAGCTATAAATATAAGAGCTAGAGAGAGACAGACCCCAATGAAATAATGGCTGGAGACTTCAACACTCCACTTTCAGCACTGAACAGGTTTTTCAGAGAGAAAATTAACAAAGAACTTAATCTGCCATATAAAACAAATGAACCTAATAGATATTTACAGAACACCTTATCCAGTTGCTACAGAACACACATTCTTTTCCTAAGCAAATGAATCATTCTTGAAGGTAGTCTGTATGTTAGGTCACAAAACAAGTTTTAAAACAGTAAAAAAAAAAAAAAAAAAATTAAATAATAATAAAAGTATTCCCTGAACACAATTGAATAAAACTAGAAATTAATAGCGAGGAATTTGGGAAATTATATAAATACAGGAGAATTAAAACATGTGCTCCTGAATAACCAGTGGGTCAATGAATAAATTAAGAAGAAAATTGCAAATTTTCTTGAAGCAAATGATAATGGAAATACAACATACCAAAACCTACGGGATATAGCAAGTAATACAAAGAGAAAAGTTTATAGCTATAAGTGTCTTTATTAAAAAAGAAAAAAACATTCAAATAAAAAACCTAGGGACACATCTTAAATAAGCAGAAAAGCAAAAAGCAAACCAAACCCACAATTAGTAGAAAAAAAGAAATAATAAAAGTCAGAGTAGAAATAAATTGGAAATGAAGAAACCAATACAAAAGATCAATGAAATACAAAATTGGTTTTTGAAAAGATAAACAAATTTGACATTAGTGTCTACCGTGAGTAATTATATGACAAGAAATTGGAAAATCTAGAAGAAATGAATACATTCCTAGACACATACAACCTACCAGGATAGAACAATAAAGATATCTAAAATCTGAGCAGACTGATAACAAGTACAAGATCAAAACGGTAATAAAAAGTCTCTCAGCAGAATAAGGGGGGCAATGGCAGACAAGAGGAAAGAATAACTTGCAGCTTCGACTCAGATGGACAGAACAGCATGTGGAAACTCATATCATGAAATTTTGCTCTAAGACCTACTTCAGGAATATACCGGTAAAGCTGAGAGAATCCACAAATCCTTTGAAGCAAGTGGATAGATGCTGCAGGCTCCAGGAGACAGCCAAAAAACTGAGTACCAAATGTATGAATGTGTGCAAAGGGGATCATTTGCCCCTTAAACACACATCCTCATTAGGGAACCTGAAGGTCTAGATAATAGAAGAAGGATTTGACCTTACCTGGAGCTGAAACAAACTTAGAAAGCTAAGCAAAATGCAGGGGTGGAGGAAGTAACAGGAAGAACCCTATGGGCTCTCTCCGTCCCAAGGGAAGCCATTTCAACTTTGTCTCACAGGGGTCATTGGGGAGAGCTGCCAGTGAAATTGGGGAAAAACCTCAGGGATAAGAAAACTTCCAGTTAAACTTTGCAACAATTTTGACAGTGTGAAGTTTCCTGGACAGAACCTGAGGAACGGGGAAAACCAGGAGTGCAGACACAGGACAGAAATTGTAGCAGATAAGGAGGCGTGAAACCTGAAAGCCCTGCTTGCTTTCTCAGCTGGTTGGCCTGTAGCCTGGGCCAAGTTCTCAGCCCTGCTCACCTGATGTCTGGAAATAAACTCAATAATGTTGAGGGGGGCAGAATGGGAGTGAGAATGGCCTTTAGGGATGCGTGTGAGCTAGGTGAGGCCTGTAACTGCTGACTTTTCCCCACTTCCCTGACAAACTACATGATGCAGCAGAGACAACCATAATCACCCTGAAAACATAACTCTGTTGGCCTGAGAACCAGACCTTCATCTCCCACAGCAGCTGAACCAAGCCCCACCTAAGGACAGCCTGAGCTCAGACATGCCTAACCCTGATCCCACCTGATGGTTTTCTATACCCACGCTGGTAGCCGAAGATAAAGAACATAATGTCTTGGGAGATCCATGGCCCTGCCCACCACATGAGAAACTTATCCAAAATCGAGCAGAAGTAGCTATTCTTTTATCACACAAAACAAACTTTAAAGCAACAGCAGTTAAAAAAGACTAAGAGGGACATTATGTAATGATAAAAAGACTTGTCCAACAGGAAAATATCAAAATCCTGAATATATATGAATCTAATGCTGGAACTCCCAAATATATAAAACAATTATTACTAGATCTTGGGCAAACTTGTATCCCTCCTTCACTACTGCAGCTGATGCTCTCTTAAAAGTGCCACCTCCTGGCTGGAGGCCAATCAACAAAAACTGGTGCAATAAACAAAAATACAACCAAGGACCCTCACAGAATCCATTTCATTCCTCTGCTACCTCCACTGGAGCAGTTATTGCTTTCCATGCCTGGGAGACCTGAAGACAGACCACATCACAAGTATTTTTGCAGACACTCCCCAGTACCAGCCCAGAGTCCACTAACTCTGCTGGGTGGCTAGATCCAGAAGAGAAATAACAATCACTGCAGTTTGACCCCCCGCCCAGGAAGCCACATCCCTGAGCACCCACATCGAGAAGGCCTCACGTGGGATGAAATAATCTAAACATCAGCCATTGAGTTCAAGGTCTTTCCTCTGACATAGTCCACTCAAATGAGAAGGAGCCAGAAAAACAATTCTGGTAATATGACAAAATGGTTTTTTAACACCCCCAAAATACTACAATAGCTCACCAGCAATGTATCCAAATCAATAATAAATCTCTGAATTGCCAGAAAAAAGAATTCTGAAGGTCAATTATTAAGCTACTCAAGGAGGCACCAGAGAAAGGTGGACACCAACTGGAAGAAATTTTTTAAATGTTACAGGATATGGATGAAAAAATCTCCAGAGAAATAGATAGCATAAATATAAAACTATCACAACTTCTGAAAATGAAGAACATGTTTAAAAAAATGGAAAATCTCAGCAATAGAATTGAACAAGTAGAATAAAGAACTTTAGAGCTCGAAGACAAGAATTAACCAAATTCAACAAACACAAAGAAAAAAGAATTAAAAAAAATAATCAAAGCCTCCAAGAAGTTTGGGATTATGTTAAACAACCAAATAGAAAAATAATTGGTATTCCCAAGTAAGAAGAGAAATCTAAAAGTTTGGAAAATGTATTTGAGGGAATAATTGAGGAAATCTTCCCTGGCCTTGCTAGAGATCTAGACATTCACATACAAGAATTCAAAGAATACCTGGAAAATTTATTGCAAAAAGATCATCACCTAGGCACATAGTCATCAGACTATCTAAAGTCAAGACAAAAGAGAATTTTAAGAGCTGTGAGGCAAAAGCATCAGGTAATCTAGAAAGTAAAACAGCAGATTTCTTTGCAGAAACCCAACAAGCTATACGGGATTGGGGTCCTAGCTTTAGTCTCCTTAAACAAAACAATTATCAACCAAGAATTTTCTATCCAGTAAAACTAAGCTTTTTCATAAATGCCGAAAAGATACATTATTTTTCATACAAACAAATGCTTAGAGAATTTGCCCCTAGCAAGCCAGCACTACAAGAACTGCTAAAAGGAGCTCTAAATCTTGAAACAAATCCTCAAAATACACCAAAATAGAACCTCCTTAAAGCATAAATCTCAAAGGACCTCTAAAACAATAACATGATGAAAAAAAAAAAAAAAAACAAAAAACAAGGTAGCCTGATGAATAGTATACTACTTCACATCGCTGAATGTAAATGGCTTAAATGCTCCACTTAAAAGATACAGAAAGGAAGAATGTATTAAAATTCACCAAACAAGTACCTGCTGTCTTCAAGACATGCACCTAAAATATAAGGACTCTCATAAACTTAAGGTGAAGGGATGGAAAAAGATGTTTTATGCAAATGAATACCAAAATCGAGCAGAAGTAGCTATTCTTATATCAGACAAAACAAACTTTAAAGCAACAGCAGTTAAAAAAGACTAAAAGGGGCATTATGTAATGATAAAAAGACGTCCAACAGGAAAATATCAAAATCCTAAATATATATGCATCTAACACTAGAACTCCCAAATATGCAAAACAATTATTACTAGACCTAAGAAATGAGACAACAACACAATGGACTTCAATACTCCACTGACAGCACTAGACAGGTCATCAAGAGAGAAAATCAACAAAGAAACAATGGACTTAAACTATACCATAAAACAATTGCGCTTAACAGATATTTACAGAACATTCTACCCAACAACTTCAGAATATATGTTCTATTCACCAAAACAGAACATTCTCCAAGATAGACTATATGATAGGCTACATAACAAGCCTCAATACATTTTTTAAAAATTGAAATGATATCAAGTACCCTCTCAGGCTACAGTGGAATAAAATTGGAAATCAACTCTCCGTAATCATGCAAATACATGAAAATTAAATAACCTGCTCATGAACAATTATTGAGTCAACAATATAATCAACATGGAAATTAAATCTTCTTTGAACCGAATAATAATAGTGACACAACTTATCAAAACCTCTGGGACACAGCAAAGACAATGCGAAGAAGAAAGTTCATAGCATTAAATGCCTACATCAAAAAGCCTGAAAGGGCACAGAAAGAAAATCTAAGGTCACACCTCATGGAACTAGAGAAACAAGAACAAACTAAACCCAAACCCAGCAGAAGAAAATAAATAACAAAGATCAGAGCAGAACTAAGTGAAATTGAAACAGAAAACATTTCAAAAGGTAAATTAAACAAAGAGGTGGCTTTTTGAAAAGATAAACAAAATCAATAGACCATTAGTGAGATTAATCAAGAAAAGAAGAGAGAAGATTCAAATAAGTTCAACTAGAAACAAAACAGGAGATATTACAATAGATGCCATAAAAATGTCAAAGATCATTCAAGCCTACTACAAACACGTTTATACACATAAATAAGAAAACCTAGAAAAGATGTATAAATTTCTGCAAATATACAACCCTCCTAGTAAAACCAGGAATAAATAGAAACTCTGAATAGACCAATAGTAAGTAGAAAAATTGAAATGGTAATTTTAAAAAATGCCAACAACAAAAAAAGTTCAGGACCAGATGGATTCACAGCTGAATTCTGTCAGACATTCAAAGAATAATTTGTACCAATCCTATTAACACTAATCCAAAAGAGAGAAAAAGAGGGAATCTCCCTAAGTCATTCTATAAAGCCAGTATCACCCTAATACCCAAACCAGGAAAGCACATAATAACAACATCAACAAAATCTACAAACTAATATCCCTGATGAACATAGGTGCAAAAATCCTGAATAAAACACTAGCGAACTGAATTCAACAATGTATCACAAAGATAATCTACCATGATCAAGTCGATTTCATACCAGGGATGCAGGGATGACTTAACATATGTAAGTCAATAAATGTGATACATCACATAAACAGAATTATAAACAAAAATCTCATGATCATCTCAATAGATTCAGAGAAAGCATTTGATACAATCCAGCAACAATTTATGATTAAAATACTCAGTAAAATCAGCAAGAAGGGACATAACTTAAGGTAATAAAAGCCATCTATGACAAACCCACAGCCAACATTATACTGAATGGGGAAATTTTGAAAGCATTTCCCATGAGAATTGGATCAAGAAAAGGATGCCCACTTTCACTACTTCTGTTCAACATAGTACTGGAAGTCATAGCCAGAGCAGACAAGAGAAAGAAATAAATGGCATCCAAATCGGTAAAGAGAAAGCCAAACTGTCGCTGTTTGCTGACAATATGATCATATACCGAGAAAACCATGAAGACTCTTCCATAAAGCTCCTAGAACTGATAAATGAATTCAGCAAAGCTTTAGAATACAAAATTCATGAACACAAATCAACAACACTGCTATATACCAAGAGTGACCAAACTGAGAATCAAATCAAGAATGCAACCCCTTTTATGATAGCTGTAAAAATAAAATAAAATAAAATAAAGTAAAATACATAGAAATATACCTAACTAAGAAGGTGAAAGGCTTCTAGAATTAAAACTACAAAACACTGCTGAAATAAATTATAGATGACACAAACAAATGGCAACACATTCATATTCATGGACGGATAGAAACTATTGTGAAAATAACCATCCTGCCAAAATCAATCTACAAATTAAATGTAATTCCCATCAAAATACTACCATCGTTTTTGACAGGACTAGTAAAAACAATCCTAAATTTATATGGAAGCAAAAAAGAGCCTGCATATCCAAAGTAAGACTAAACAAAAAGAACAAACCTGGAGGCATTACATTACCAGACTTCAAACTACACTATAAGGCCATAGTCACCAAATTTGGTACTGGCATAAAAATAGGCACATAGACCAATGAAAGAGAATAGAGAACCCAGAAATAAAGCCAAATACTTACAGCCAGCTGGTCTTTAATAAACAAAACCCAGCAATCCCATTACTGGGTGTATACCCAAAGGATTATAAATCACTCTACTATAAAGACACATGCACATGTGTGTTTATTGAGCACTGTTCACAATAGTAAAGACTTGGAACCAACCCAAATGCCTACCAATGATAGACTGGATAAAGAAAATGTGGCACATGTACACCATGGAACACCATGCAGCCATAAAATAAAGCAAACTAACATGTAAAGTGGAGAAATGACACTTTACTCAACAAATGGTGCTGAGATAATTTGCAAGCCTTCTTCTACAATTGACATGTAGAGGAAGAAAACTGGACTCTCATCTTATACAAAAATCAACTCGAGATGAATCAAATACTTAAATCCAAGACCTGAAACTATAAAAATTCTAGAAGATAACACCAGAAAAAACCTTCTAGATATTGGCTTAGGCAAAGACTTCATTACCAAGAACCCCAAAGCAAATGCAACAGAACAAAGATAAATATGTGGGACTTAATTAAATTAAAAATCTTCTGCACAGCAAAAGAAACAATCAGTAGAGTAAACAGAAAACCCAAAGAGTGAAAGAAAATCTTCCTAATCTATACACCTGACAAAGAACTAATATCCAGAATCTACAAAGAACTCAAACAAATCAGCAAGAAAATAAACAATCTCATCAAAAAGTGGATTAACGACATGAATAAAGAATTCTCATAAGAAGATATACAAATGGTCATAAAACATATGAAAAAATGCTCAACATCACTAATGATCAGAAAAATGCAAATCAAAACCACAATTCAATACCACCTTACTCCTGCAAGAATGACCATAATCAGAAAATAGTGGATGTTGGCTTGGATCTGGTGAAAAGGAAACATTTTTACACTGCTGGTGTGAATGTAAGCTAGTACAACCACTACGACAAACAGTGTGGAGATTCCTTAAAAGACTAAAAGCAGATCTACCATTTGATCTAGCAATCCAACGACTGGGTGTCTACTCAGAGGAAAAGAAGACATTATATTGAAAGGATACTTGCACATGAATGTTTATAGCAGCACAACTTGAAACTGCAAAATTATGGAACCAGTCCAAATGCACATCAACCTACAAGTGGATAAAGGAAATGTGAGATATGTATATATATGTGAAAATTTGAGATATGTGCATGTGTGTGTGTGTGTATATGTATATCTCAATATATCATGGAGTGCTCCTCAGACACACACACACACACACACACACAAACACAAAACAATGGCATTTGCAGAAACCTGGATGGATTTTGAGACCATTATTCTAAGTGAAGTAACTTGGAACTGGAAAACCAAACATCATATGTTTTCTCTCATAGTAGAAGCTAAGCTATGCAGATGAAAAGGCATACGAATAATACAATGGACTTTGGGGACTCAGGGGAAAGGGTGGGAGGGGGATGAGGGATAAAAGAATATACATTGGGTACAGTGTACACTGCTCAGGTGTTAGGTGCAACAGAATCCCAGAAATCACCACTAAAGTAGTTATTCAAGTAACCAAACACCACCTGTTCCCCCAAAACCTATTAAAATAAAAAAATTAAAAAATAAAGAAAGACAAGAAAACAAAGAGAAAGAAATAGAATTGATGTTGAATTCTATCTCATTCTAATAGTAAGTTATACTTATTTAAAAATACATAATCTAATCAGAACCAAAATCTACTTATTTTATTAATAAATACATTTGCCACAACATTTTGTTTTAAAATTAATAAATGTAATTATTTGGAATTTACAAACAAAAAAAAAGGACTCCCAGAAACAAGCCTGGGACCTGATGGCTTTACAGTTGAATTCCACCAAACGTTTAAAAACAAATATCAACCCTACTCAAGTCATTCTGAAAAATAAAGGACATACTTCCAAACACATTCTACAAAGTAAGTATTACCCTGATACCAAAACCAGAGGAAGATATAAAAAAAATTATAAGCCAATATTACTGATGAATATTGATACAAAAATCCTAAACAAAACATTAGCAAACTTAATTCAACAATACATTAAAAAGATAATTTATCATGACCAACTATCATTTACCTCAGGTATGCCAAGATGGTTCAAATCAATCAATGTGATGCCTCATATCAACAGTATGAAAGATAAAAAACATATGATCATTTCAATTGATGCTGAAAAGGCATTTAGTAAAATTCTACATCTCTTCATGATAAAAACCCTTAAAAACTGAGTATAGAAGGCATATACCATAACAAAATAAAAGCTATACATGACAGACTCATAGCTAACTTTACACACAATGGGAAAATATGGAAGGGCTTTCCTCTAAGATCTGGAAAATGACAAGGATTCCCATGGTCACCACTGTTATTCAACATAGAAGTGGAAGTCCTAGCAACAGCAATCACACAAAAGAAAAATAATAAAAAGGATCCTAACTGAAAAGAAGAAAGTCAAATTATTTTTATTTGCAGATAATATTATCTTATATTTGGAGAAACCTAAAGATTCCACCAAAAAGTGATGAGAATTGACAAACAAAGTCAGTAAAGTTGTAGGATACAAAATCAACATATGAAAGTCAGTAACATTTCTATATGCTAGCAGAAAACAATCTGAAAAAGAAATCAAGAAAGTAATTCCATTTACAATAGGCAATAGGCACAAATAAAATACATAGGAATTAACTTAAGGTAAGAAGCAAATGATCTCTACAATGAAAACTGTAAAACATCAGTACAAAAAGTTGAAGTGGTCACCAAAAAAGAAAGAAAGAAAGAAAGAGAGAGAGAGAGAGAGAGAGAGAGAGAGAAAGAAAGAAAGAAAGAAAAGATATTCCATGTTCATGAATTCAAAGAATCAATATATTGTTAAAATATCCCTACTACCCAAAACAATCTACAGATTTAATGTAATTTCTATTAAAATACCAGTGGCATTGCTTACATAACTAGAAAAAAACAATTCTAAAGTTTACAAGGAACCAGAAAAGGCCCAGAATAACAAAAGCTACCCTAAGCAAAAAGCAAAAAACTAGAAGATTCACATTACCTGACTTTAAATTATACTACAGAGCTATAGTAATCAAAACAGCATGGTACTGGGATTTTAAAAAGTCACATAGATCAGTGGAACAGCATACAGAACACAAAGATAAATCCATACATGCACAGTTACCTAGTGATCTCATTTTTGACAAAGGTGCTAAGAACATACATTGGGGAAAGACAGTCTGTTCAAGAAATATTTCTGGGAAAACTGGATATCCATAAGCCAATGAATAAAACTGGACTCCTATTTCTTGCCATATAAAAAATCATATTCACATGTATTAAAGACTTACATTGAAGACCTCAAACTATAAAACTACTACAAGAAAACATTGGGAAAATGCTCCAGGACATCAGTCTGGGCAAACATTTTATTCAGCAATACCCCACAAGCACAGACAACCAAAGCATAAATGAACAGATGGAATCACATCAAGTTAAAAAGCTTCTGCACAGCAGAGGAAACAATCAACAAAGTCAAGAGACAACTCATAGAATGAGAGAAAAATACTGGCAAATTATCCATCTGAGAAGGGATTAATATCCAGAATATATAAGGAGCTCAAACAACTCTATAGGAAAACATCTAATAATCTGATCAAAAATTGGGCCAAATATCTCATAGTCATTTCTCAAAAGAAGATATTCAAAATGACAAACACGCATAAGCAAAGGTGCTCAACATCACTGATCATCAGAGGAATGAAAATCAAATCAAAACTACAATGAGGTATTAAAATGGCTTATACTCAAAAGACAGACAATAACAAATGCTGGCAAGGATATGGAGAAAAGGGAACTTCTGTACAATGTTGGTGGGAATGTAAATTAGTACAACTACTATAGAGAGTAGTTTGAAGATTCCTCAAAAAAGTAAAAATAGAGCTACAATATCATCCAGCAATCCCACTGCTGGGTATATACCCAAAAGAAAGAAAATCAGTATATTAAAAAGATATCTGTGCTCCCATGTTTGTTGCAGCACAGTTCATAATAAGTAAGATTTGGAAGCAATCTAAATGTCCATTAACAGACGAATGGATAAAGAAAAATGTGGTACACATATGCAATGGAATACTCTTCAGCCACAAGAAAGAATGAGTTCTAGTCATTTGCAGCAACATGAGTGGAATTGGAGATCACTATGTTAAGTGCAAAAAGCCAGGAACAGAAAGACAAACTTTGCATGTTCTCACTTATTTTGGGGAGCTAAAAGTCAAAACAATTGAATTCATAGGGATAGAGAGGAGAAGGATGGTTACCAGAGGCTGGGAAGGGTAATGGAAGCTGGGGGAAAAGTGGGGATGGTGAAGGAGTACAAAAAATATTAGGAAATAATAAATAAGACCTAGTATTTACTAGCACAAGGGGGTGACTATAGTAAAAAATAATTGAATTATATATTACAATTAAAAGGGTATAATTGGATTGTTTGTAACACAAAGAATACATGCTTGAAGTGATGAATACCCCTTTTACCCTGTTGTGATTATTTCACATTGCATGCCTGTATCAAAATATCTCATGTAAGCCATAAATATATACATATAATATGTTACCAGAAATTTTTTAAAGAAATAAAAAACATTCAGCCGGGCGCGGTGGCTCAAGCCTGTAATCCCAGCACTTTGGGAGGCTGAGACGGGTGGATCACAAGGTCAGGAGATCGAGACCATCCTGGCTAACACGGTGAAACCCCGTCTCTACTAAAAAATACAAAAAAAGCTAAGCCGGGCGAGGTGGTGGGCGCCTGTAGTCCCAGCTACTCGGGAGGCTGAGGCAGGAGAATGGCGTGAACCCGGGAGGCGGAGCTTGCAGTGAGCTGAGATCCGGCCACTGCACTCCAGCCCGGGTGACAGAGCGAGACTCCGTCTCAAAAAAAAAAAAAAGAAATAAAAAACATTTATCATTTAATTTTTATGTATTTGAGAATATTTGAATACATATATCTGCTAAAAATATGGTACAATAATACAATTTAATGTTTTTTTGGAAGGCAACTCAGAATTAAATATTTTTTACCTTAAAATGTCCCTACCCTTTATGTTAGTAATTATGGTTACATGACAACAACTTTAAGAAGCAATCAGATTTACTTATACACTTAAGTCAAACACTTGTACACTGATATTTATTAAGCTTCATTCATTTTTACAGGGAAATTGGAAAATAAAAATAAATATCTTAAGGACATGATAACAATTAGTTAAATATGGTATACCTATTTATGGGACTGTTATATAGAATAAACTGTTGTATCAAATTTGAAATATTTTATAAATTTTTTATTTATGTGACCATATGTGAAATACAAAAAAAGCAGGGTACAAAAATGTAAACACAGCATTATTTTAAACTAAGTATATATGTATTATATTAGTTTATACCACATTATACATTTATTCCAAGTTGCCCCTGCTGAGGACAATGGTTTAAAGAAGCCATGATCCAACATAAGCCCAGCTCTTGCAGACACCACAGTACTATGCTATACACTTATGTTAAAAGTGGTTATTTATAATTAAGAACATGTCATGTTTGGAGTTCTGTTCCTGTGTTAGTTTCTTGAGGATAATGGTTTCCAGCTCTATCTATGTCCTTGCAAAGGACATGATCTTGTTCCTTTTTATGGCTGCACAGTATTTCGTGGGGAGCTGAACCATATGAACACACAGACACAGGTAGTGAAACAACACACTGGAGCCTGTCATAAGGGGGTGAGGGGAGAGAAAGCATCAGGAAGAGCAGCTGGGCTTAATACCTAGGTAAGGGGTTGAATTGGTAGGTGCAGCAAATCACTATGACGCATGTTTACCTATGTAACAAACCTACACATCCTACACGTGTACTCTGGAAATTAAATTTTTTAAATATATAAAAATTTAAAAATTAAAAATTAATAAATAAAATTGAATATTAAAAGGAGGTTATTCATTGATGATAGAAATATGTGCCTTCTATATTGATAGACTTTCTTAATTTTATAAATGTAGTATATACTATTTCTAAAGAAACAATCACTTTTAAGACAAACATAGAAAACATGTCAGAGAGCACTGTTGCAGTTGGATTTTTGCTTCAGTATTAAATAATGCAGGATACTGGAAAGCAGACAGGGAAAAACCAATGGAAATAGCCTTGGGTTTGTTGATGAAACTTCACTATGGAACACCATTTCATGTTACCTCTCTAAAATTGTCCTTCCAATTGATGAGTAGCATGTAGCTTGGGCTATTTTGTATTAGAGAGCTGGGTTTATGATGGACTCTAGCTTCTTTATATCATCATCCTCAGTCAGGGCAGCTAGGAATGAATACGTAACAAACATAAACTGATATAAAAGAATACTGTCAATGTAGAATTTTACTTGAGCCTTGTGATTCTGGAAAACAGCAAAGGTTAAGAATGTTTTCCCTATTTCACTACTCCTCATCCCTCTATTGAAATAATTATTTCCCCACTCTTGGAATAATCCTTTCAAACAATGTCTTTACTAAGTTTTAGTTGGGTTTGTTTTCTGTGTGACGACAGGATTGAAAAATAATGTTACTCAAGGAGTTAACTACAAATTGTTATATTTATTCTTTTCAGCTATTTAATTTCAACATTTGTTCCAAAATATTAATTTCTCCTTAAATATGTTTTACTTAAAGCTTTTGAAATTTGGTTAAAACAATAACTGACAATCAGTACTTTATGTTTTCAAATTTACTCTCTATACATACATTGTTTTAAAAATTAGACAAAGTAAAAAAATAGCAAATTGATTTACCATTTAAATTTCCATCATAAAATTAAAATACAAGTTAGTATTTCACATAGTTTGGCTGTGTCCTCATCCAAATCTCATACTGATTTTTAGTTACCGTAATCCCCATATGTCAGGGGAGGGACCCGGTGGAAATAATTGAATCATGGGGGTGATTTCCTCCATCCTGTTGTCATGATAGCGAGTTAGTTCTCACTAGATTTGATAATTCTATAAAGGGCAGTTCCCCTGCACACAGTCTTTTGCTTGCCACCATGTAAGCTGTGCCTTTGCTTCTCTTTTGCCTTCTGCAATGATTGTGAGGCCTCCCTGGCCATGTGGAACTGTAAGTCCATTAAACTTCTTTTACTTGGAACTGTAAGTCCGTTAAACTTCTTCTATGTGGAACTGTAAGTCCATTAAACTTCTTTTACTTTATAAATTACCTAGTATCAGGCATGTCTTTATTAGCAGCATGAGAATGAACTAATACAGTATTTTACAAAGTTTGCTTTGTATTCCATGGATATATGAGAAAGTAAGGAAAAAACTCTATATGGGCAAATTTTTTATGTAAATTTTTTATTTCTTAAGATATTTGGAAATATTTAAAATTTAGAAGTTGTATGACATTCATTTGACTTTTGCCCAGATTATATACATACATACATACACACACACACTCACACACACACACACAGGTATATCTATATGGAAGGGAATGTGCTATAGGGAATTTTAAAAGTGAATTACACACGACTCCTGTCTTGGAGGAGCTGATACAATGTTGGCAGACATAAACATACTTAAGCCTCTCATTATAATGGTAGGAGGAACAAGTAAACATACTACTAAATAATAGGTGTTTTAAGGCCAGTAAAGAGGAGAACAAATTTACTTATAAGAAAACTAAATGTTAAAGCTAGCTCGCAAAAATGTTATCTCTCTAAGACTAAGTCTCCTCATCTGTACAATGGGTAAAATAAGATAATGAAAGTGAGGTATGAGGCACCTAATAGAGTGTGGTCCCACATTGTTACAATGTGATAGGTATACTATTGGAATACTAAGATAAAGTGCTATAGGGCACAGTGGAAAATGCAATTAATTTTGTCTCAGAAAGCTTAATAAAGAGATTATATTAGATCTGAACCATGAAGGTTCAGATGAATATAAAGTCACCAGACAAGAAAAGTGAGGAAGAGCAACACATAAATAGTGCTGTAAAAGCACTTGTCAAACTTAAGAATACAGATATGGCAGAGAAAGGTGGGAGGCTGTGGGAAGGTGAAGCCAGTGGAAAGGTGTACTGAACTTGGAGGTGAAGTGTCTATTATGACACATTTGGGCTTTCTTGTGTGTTGAAAATGGGAATTCACCTTATGTTAGAAAACAAATTCTGTGCTTTAGAAATGTAACCCTACTAACTTGGCAGTAGGTAGACTGAAGGAGAGAAAGGATAGAATCAGATACAGGGGTGTATTACAATTACCTGGGCAAGAGATATTTAAAGCCTAGGGCAAGTCAATACTAGTAAAACACAAGGAAAAAGGAGATCAATAGGTATTTAGCAATTAAATGTAAGTAAAAAATGCTTTCTAGGTATAGGTGAAAAGAGTTTAACTATTTTGTTTTGAGATGCTTTTGAAACATCCAGATGGAGACATCTTATTTGTAGTTTGTGATAAGTGAAAATATGACCTTCTGACTGCTTAGCTGTTCGGGGATAACTGAAAATTGAAAAATAAACCATGACTTGTACAATCCACCCTGACTTTCAAAGTAAATTAACCAAATGAAACCAAAATGTAATAGCTTTCATAAAATATTTATTTATTTTTTAATTTTTTTCTTTTTTATTATACTTTATGTTCTAGGGTACATGTGCACAACGTGCAGGTTTGTTATATATGTATACATGTGCCATGTTGGTGTGCTGCACCCATTAACTCATCATTTACATTAGGTATATCTCTTAATGGTATCCCTCCCCCCTCCCCCCACCCCACAACAGGCTCTGGTGTGTGATGTTCCCGTTCCTGTGTCCAAGTGTTCTCATTGTTCAATTCCCTCCTCTGAGTGAGAACATGCAGTGTCTGGTTTTCTGTTATTGCGATAGTTTGCTGAGAATGATGGTTTCCAGCAGCATCCATGTCCCTAAAAAGGACATGAACTCATCCTTTTTTATGGCTACATAGTATTCCATGGTGTATATGGGCCACATTTTCTTAATCCAGTGTGTCACTGAGGACATTTGGGTTGATTCCAAGTCTTTGCTGTTGCGAATAGTGTGACAATAAAGATACATGTGCATGTGTCTTTATAGCAGCATGATTTATAATCTTTTGGGTATATACCCGGTTATGGGATGGCTGGGTCAAATGGCATTTCTAGTTCTAGATCCTTGAGGAATTGCCACAGTCTTCCACAATGGTTGAACTAGTTTACAGTCCCACCAACAGTGTAAAAGTGTTCCTATTTCTCCACATCCTCTCCAGCACCTGTTGTTTCCTGACTTTTTAATGATTGCCATTCTAACAGGTGTGAGATGGCATCTCATTGTGGTTTTGATTTGCATTTCTCTGATGGCGAGTGATGATGAGCATTTTTTTGTGTGTCTGTTGGTGCATAAATGTCTTCTTTTGAGAAGTGTTTGTTCATATCCTTTGCCCACTTTTTGATGGGGTTGTTTTTTTCTTGTAAATTTATTTGAATTCTTTGTAGGTTCTGGATATTAGCCTTTTGTCAGATGAGTAGAGTGCAAAAATTTTCTCCCATTCTATAGGTTGCCTGTTCACTCTGATGGTAGTTTCTTTTGCTGTGCAGAAGCTCTTTAGTTTAATTAGAACCCATTTGTCAATTTTGGCTTTTGTTGTCATTTCTTTTGGTGTTTTAGACATTAAGTCCTTGCTGATGCCTATGTCCTGAATGGTATTGCCTAGGTTTTCTTCTAGTGTTTTTATGATTTTAGGTCTAATATTTCAGTCTCTAATCCATTTTGAATTAATTTTTGTATAAGGTGTAAGGGAGGGATCCAGTTTCAGCTTTCTACTTATGGCTAGCCAGTTTTCCCAGCACGATTTATTAAATAGGGAATCCTTTCCTCATTTCTTGTTTTTGTCAGGTTTGTAGAAGATCAGATGGTTGTAGATGTGTGGTATTATTTCTGAGGACTCTGTTCTGTTCCATTGGTCTATATCTCTGTTTTGGTACCAGTACCATGCTGTTTTGGTTACTGTAGCCTTGTAGTAGAGTTTGAAGTCAGATAGTGTGATGCCTCCAGCTTTGTTCTTTTGGCATAGGACTGTCTTGGCAATGCGGGCTCTTTTTTGGTTTCATATGAACTTTAAAGTAGTTTTTGCCAATTCTGTGAAGAAAGTCATTGGTAGCTTAATGGGGATGGCATTGAATCTACAAATTACCTTGGGCAGTATGGCCATTTTTGTGATATTGATGCTTCCTATCCATGAGCATGAAATGTTCTTCCATTTGTTTGTGTCCTCTTTTATTTCATTGAGCAGTGGTTTGTAGTTCTCCTTGAAGAGGTCCTTCACATCCCTTGTAAGTTGGATTCCTAGGTATTTTATTTCCTTGCTTTCGTAAAATATTTAAACTGCTTCTTAAAAAATACCAATTCATTCAGAGCCAGATGGTCCAAAATATTCACAGACAAATTAGTCTAAAATGACTCTGTACAAATGCATGAATTCTGACCAACTGAATATAAAAATGGACAGTGGTCATGTCATGCATGACAATAGAATGTTAAGTCACAAATTCTGCAGCAATCAGCCAAAATTGGTCACTGACTGCCAGTTTCCACAATTTTTGTCTGTATCTCCAAGCAGAGAAATACAACTATGTTTCCCAAACCAATCATGAACAATGCCTCACTTCCAGTTATACTGTCTCTAGCTTTCCTCTGAAAACAATATCCAATCACAGAACATCTTAAGCCTCCCCCTTCCTATTTTCAAAAGTTTTAAAAAATTCCTTCCCATTTCCCTGTCTGTCTCTGAGTCTCCTCAAAACTCAAGTGGTGGTTACTGACTCCCTTGTTATAACAGGATCTGAAGAAACAATTTTTGTTGTTCTCATTTGAGTTGTCTTTTTTATGAGCACAGGTTTAAAGGAAAGAACACTGACTTCTGTGCTTGGACATTCTAAACCATACATTTCAATAGTCTCCTATAACCCTCTAGCACAAAAATAAAGTATCCTTTCCTAACTTTCCTCCTAGTAAGAGGCCCCATAGGTACTACACTATGGGTTTTTGCTTGTTAAAGCAATGAGTATATCTAACTTTATTGACAATACCTGTGTTCCTGATAGTATTTGTCTGATGGGCATCAACAGTCAAATTAGTCCTATGGAAGAAAATAGAGATATTGGTGAGAAGGTAAATAGCATAAAGAAGTCAAATGTAGAGATTATTTTAGAAAGTTTAGTTAAATTTCTTGAGTGTTTAGTATGTATCAGGTGGTATAAAATATCTTTTGTATATATTATCTCATTTAATCACCAAAACCACCCAATGATTGTGGTTGACTACTCTCATTTTACATACAAAGAAAATGAGGATCCAAAAAGTTTAAGGTACCTAGAAGTTATGAACAAATAGTTATACAAGTGCCTTTTGCACAAGGACTATCAGACTCCATAGAATTTAGCCTAAAGCCCAAAATGCTTCAGAAAGTCAAACTAGAATGAAATTGGAAAAAGAACACCTTCTAGTCAACTGTAGATCATCAATAAATTTGGTGAGAGTAGTTTCAGAAGTATGATGGTGGCTGAGACCAGGCTGCTGTGGGGGACCCAAAGGAAATGAGAAAGGGAAAGTTAGGGATTCTAACTAATCCCTCAAGATATCTGGTGAGATAGTAAAAGAAAATGGCATCTTGGTAAGAGACATGACTGTAGTTAGTAAGTACTGGGTGAGAGGTAACTGAAGATGATTGTAAGTAGAAAAATAATGGAACCAGTCAAAATGGATTAACTGAAGATACTCCTTAACAAAAATGAAAGTGTTATGTTATTAGAAAGATGGTTTGAAAAAGCCTGTGGAGCAAGGAGGAGTCAACAATTAATGACAGAGTTTTAGTATTTACTCTTGTTAAACAGAGACTAAACTTATTCCTTTGAGTGGAAATTTAATTTTTGGAAATATCAAAATACCAGTAGTCAATTTTGGTAAATATGTTTGATGATTTTTATGAATATTATGATTTGAAGTTCAAATCCAGATATAATAATATTATGATATATGTTACCTTAAGTGATTTTTAACCTTCAGAAGTCCTATATATTTTTAGTATTTTTACCATTATAGGAGCACTATATACAGTTTCCTAACAAGTGAACAATTAATGTTGATATATAAATTCAAATATATCCACATGCATATATTTAGCAGAAGACTTCAGGAATATTGATGTCACAAGATGCTATGTAATATAAAATTATATTTATGAACATAAATATATACTGTATATATAAAATATATCTTATTTCTATATATCATGTGTGTATCTCCCAAGACGAAGAATGTTGCATTTTATTTATCTTTGTGTAAAGCTGTAACCATTGCAAAGCCGTATCTTGAGCCTTGAAATCTTGATATTTAACTTACTTGTGTTTTCTAAAATAAGCAAATACAAATTCTAACATTATTAATATCATTATTTCAACATACAAATCTATATTGTATAAAGGCTGATGGGATATGACAAACTGAGATCCAGGTTTTTTCTATAAGATCTAGGTGATTATTTTCTTTTTGAAATAGAGACATCAGCATAGTGATGTCTGCTTCAAGTTTTCTTGGTTAGGAGGGAATTTGAGTTTCAATCTTTTTGGCATTCTTTACAAAATCTCTTGGACTCATCAAATAGCAGCATTTGTAGGATGTCTAGAATGTGTAAAATTTGAGCAATGATAATTAGAATCTGAAAGGGAAAGTCACCTTTAAAAAAAAGCAAAAATAATGAGAAAACGTTTTTCTTTTTTATGGCCCAGACCTGATTCTGTTTATACATTCATTGTGAGTATTTATTGTTGTTGAACTAAAAAAGCTTACTGGTGATTGAGTTTTTCCTCTCATCTTATTGATTGCAAGGAAAACTTAAAATGACTACTGAGCTGCCAACAAGTCTTTATTGTTAACTATAATTTGTCAGCATAATAAACTGTGAATATTGCAAGCTCCAATTTCCAAAATAAGCATAAAAGACGACTGAATAGGCAACTAAATAGAATGATACACTGCACTGATAATTGGAGAAAACACTCTTTTTGAAATGTATTCACTTCACAATGAGAATAAAATCTTACAAAGGTAGACTGCTTCAGTTTCAAAGGAAATGATTTCAATGAAGCACTTCATGTCATAAAATAACCTTGGGATGTACTCCTTATGTCATTCTAACGTGTCTGATGCATGCTCCAGTCAAAACAACAACTATCTACAGATGCTGCCATAGGCCATTTACCTTAGTAAAGAGTTTAATCTCTTTCAAGAGTTTTACATGTCACTCTTATTCGCATTTATTTTTTTTAAATCAATCTCTTTGTGCCTATTAGTCAGAGGTGTGATGTGGTGAAAAAAAAATGCAGCCATAAGCAGCAACAATAAGACTTGCTTTGTATGTTAGCATGCTGAAACAACAACCAAAGGAAATCCACTATATAAATGTTTTTGCTAAGATAAAAAAGCAACCCAATTGTTGCACAATTTATTTTGTTTTTACAAAATATATTCTTTACTTTGTTAAACCTTATTTTTCAAATGCTATCATGTGATTTTCAAGTAATTTCAGATTTGTAGATGATGATGATGATGACGATGAGATGACGATTTGAGATTTAGCATTATACTTAGAGGAGGAACAAAAACCGCATTGACTTTGGTGACAGCTCCCATATGTGAGCTCTAAAAATTCTTGGAGCACTAACAATTTTTTTTTGAATGTTAAATATGAGGATCTCAGAGTGCCACAATTCTCTACACCCCCCATCTTTTAGTGGTAATGTTCCAGGGATGATTATCCCTGAACCCCAAACTTTTCTATTATGATAGAAAACATTTTTTGTTTTAATGCATATTATATCTCTACAAAATAATGCACCATGCTTACTAGAAGAGAATGTCCCTAAATTGTGAAAATCACAGTTAGTGAATTCCTTTAATTATATTTTTCCACATACTTGATTTTATTACAATTTTCATTTATGAAGGGAAGATTTACAGCAGAAGATGCAGATATAAAAACGTTAGGGAAGTACATCAAGATGCATTAATAATTTTTAAAATAATCAATGTAGTGATAATAAACCTATTTTTATAAATCAGACCAGAAAAATTTGGCTAATTTTCTCAAACTCACACAGCTTATAGGTAAAAGACATGATTTAAGACAATGACAAATGTAGGAAATTTTAAAATTTATCTTTGGCTATTTTCTTTCCTTCACTTTTTACCTCCTTTCACAAATTATTCTGGTCACAGTAATGAAAATGTGGGTTACTATAATTGTATTATTATTTTAGCCACTTTATAATTCAAATATGATTTTGTGTGCCCAATATCCTGGGACCAAGGTACTATTTCATGAGAGAATGTGTCTTGAATTCTGAACAATCAATATGCAAACACTTACAGGGCACAATTCATAGATATGACATGCTATATGCTCTGATTAAAAGATAGACCCAATATAAAATGTTCAATATGGGAAATGAAATAACCCTGAAAATTACATCATATAAGAGTGAGTCATCAGCAGGTGTGTTTCACAGGGAATGCATTTTAAGTCTTTCAGCTATAACTTGTTTTACGGCAAGTTGTTAATACTATAAGCACATCAGAGACAATATGATGTTGTTATGAATAAAATCTTGGCAGAATCTTAGCATTCAAATTTCCTGTTCTAAAGCCAGTAAGGAAGATATTTTTCTTTAAAGTATACTAAAGAAAAAGGAGACAGTAAAACTACTTAAGCAGGGAGTAAAAGAATGTTGAAATAAAAGAATGCAGATAATGCTTGTTGACATAGGGAGGGTATAATCTATTCTAATTTCAAACAATACTTTTAACTACAATTTATAATTTCACCTAAGATGAATTAAATTTATCCTTACATATATTTAGTTTGGCTACAGAATTATGTCTGGAGTTACTCAAATTTCACACAAAAGTCACACAATAAGTCTGATACAAATAATTAAGTTTTTAAACATATAATATTTGATGTTTTCTGAGAATAAAATGTGTCACATGTAAATTTCTTCAAGTTAAACTATTTCGGATTTTATTTGGATAAGTTTCTCTAAATGTTTCCGTATGTATATCTGTTAATTTCTGAAAACAAAATAAAAAATAAAGAAACATGATTTACTAAGAGTTGATAATACAATATAAATTATAATTTGGACTATATAAAGCTATTGATTATCAAAATGGCTAACATTTGAAAATAATATACTCTTTCATTTATAGACACCCACGGACTACACTGTCATATATTCACACTCTAAACTCTTGACATGTTATTTATTTTAGTAAATTAATAATTAATAATCAATTGTATTTACTATGAGATACATATATAGTAAAATGGTTGTTATAGTAAACAAATTTACATATTTATCATCTCACATAGCTACCCATTTCCCCGGTGTCAAGAGCAGCTATAATCAAATCATTTAGCAGAAATACTGAATACAATACACTGTTATTAAATATAGTCCTTATGTTTTGGATTACATCTCTTGGATATAATCCCCAAAAGGAATAAAATCACCACCTCATGAATATAACTGTATACCCACTCATGTTCATTGCAGAGTTATTCACAATAGCCAAGATATGGAATCAACCTAGATGTCCATCAATGGATAAATGGATAAAGAAACTTCTGTACATTATGAAATATTATGCACATATGTAAATATGTATGTGTGTCAATATAATGACAATATATAATGCATATATATATATATGTATCTCAATGTAATATTATTCAGACTTAAGAAGAAAAGAAGATTCTGCTACAAGCCACAATATGAATAGACTAGGAAGACATTATGCTAAGAGAAATAAGGGAGACTCAGAAAATATTACAAAATCCCACATATATTCAGAATCTAAAGGAAAAAATAAGTTAAATATGTAGAAATAGAGAGCACAGTGATTGTGTACCATGGTTGGGGTGGTGGACAGGAAGGCAATGGAATGGAGGTCAAAGGATGCAAAGAAGCAGGTATGAAGAATGAACAATTCTAAATATCTAATGTATGACATATTTATTTTATACTTTTATCCCTTAGAATTAGGGACTCTCATAACAAATTTAATTAATATCAAAACAATGAAGTCATCTATATATATTTAGGTCACAGACTGACATAAATTATTGACAAAATTATTGCTAATTATCTAAATATCAGAGTCAATTTTTAAAATTACATATTGAACAACAGGTAGGTTTTGATAACATAAGCAGTCAGGAATCAAATGAAATAGAACTGTGGAACTGGTAATTGCAATTTTACCTAAAATAATTAAAGTTAATGTTACATAAAGAAGGAACTGTTTTTTAAACTGCTATGAAGAAATTCCACCCCCGCCACACTTTTTTCTAATGACTTGTTGAATATATTGTCATTAATGCTATCTTCAGCCTAGATGTTGTAAACATTTAGGCTTTAGCCATAAGTATTCCATTCAATAAGCCTCCAAAATTCAGCAAGAATATGGTATTGATAAATTAAAAATGCAGTAGTTTTCTTATATGTAAAAACCTGGCATATATTTTAATTTCATTATTCAAAAATATATTTATAATTGTAATTATCATATATTGATTCCTGGTAAATATCAAAACATCTGTAAATGCAGAAAAATGAAAATTAAAAAATGGTTACCCTTCATTTTCCCAACATCAAACTCTTCATTCCATAAGTAATAATTTAAATAAATTGATATATATCCCTCTGAACATTTTTCAATACGTTTAGTTTTGTATGTGGTTGCGTTCATAAGTTTAGAAAATATAAATGAAATTATACATGCTGTTAGGCAATTTGCTTTTTTAAAAACAATTTCTTGTGGGCATTTTTCCTGTCATTGATACACACCTTCTTCATTTTAACCCCATTACAGCATTTTATGCCATAATCATAACATTTTCTTTTTATTTCTGTATTACAATGAATGCTGCAACTAGCATCTTTACATATATATGCAGATTTGTCTATGGGATAGATTTGTAGATGGATAATCTCTAGTGACACAGAGGATGTGCATTTAAATTCTCATGTATTAAAGTTTTCATGCATGTACGTAGGTTTGTCCAGCTTTAAAAAAAAAAACTGTCTTTTTTTTCTTTTCTGAGCCAATCTAGTCCCATCTGCCTTCTATTTCCAGGAAAATTTATTAAAAATTCTGGGCAAATGATGATCCAACTTTGTGATCTTGTTACCAAAACACAAGGAATTTGGTCTAGGTCCTGCTGCTCACTGCGAAAAAGCCAAACACTGAGAGGATGAGTATTGCAAAGGAAGAAGGCTTTAATCAGGTGCTGCAGCCTAGGAGACAGTAGCTCAGTCTCAAACGCATCTCCCTGACCAATAAAAACTAGAGCCTTAGATAGAAGGTGATATGGTTTGGCTCTGTGTTCCTACCCAAACCTCATCTCGAATTGTAATCCCCACATGTCAGAGGAGGCACCTGGTGGGAGGTGATTGGATCATTGGGGTGGTTTTTCCCATGCTATTCTCATAATGGATTTCTTTTGAGATCCAGTTGTTTGATAAGTGTGTGGTTTTTACCCTTTTCTTCCTCTCTCTGGTGCTGCCTTGTGAAGAAGGTGCTTGTTTCTCCTTTGCCTTCTACCATGATTGTAAGTTTCCTGCAGCTTCCCCAGTCATGTGAAGCTGTAAGTAAATTAAACCTCTTTTATTTATAAATTATCAAGACCCAGGTAGTTCTTTACAGCAATGTAAAAGTGGACTAACAGAGCAAGGAAGAAATATAACAATGTATAAGTAAACGGGGACTAGGTAGGGTCAAGGAAGCAATCACAATGAATGAGAGGTCCTGCATCTCATTTTCTGGATGTGGTGACCTAGTGAATTTCAGTTCTTTGACACTCTTTTTGAGAGGTCTGAAGGTCCTTCTGATAGCAGCAGGAAGCAGACAAATTCCTAGGTAGATAGGGATGGATCCCTGGTGAAATCCAACCTTCAGGCCAGAGACAGCCTGAAGCCTGAAAACCAGGCTGTTAGTTCCAGGTAAAATTCACAGTTGGGAGTAAGAACTTCCTTGATTCCTTTCAGCCAATCAGATGATGTTCTTTCCAGGCCCAACTATGGACCAATCAGCATGCACTTCCTCCATTCTGAGCCCATAAAAACCCCCGACTCAGCCAGCCTCAGCCACACATCAGGACTAAATGCCTGTGAGAAGGTTCTACTCACTTTGGGTGTCTTCTCTGCTGAGAGTAGTTCTATTGCTAAATAAAACTCTTCTCTGCCTTGCTCACCCTCCAGTTGTCCATGTAACGTCATTCTTCCTGGATTTGGGACAAGAACAAATTAGGGCCTGCTGAATCGTGGACACTAAAAGGGCTGTAACACTTTCCTGGGCAGCTGTCTGAGCTGTGGGCAGTGACACACTCCCATTTGTCATACTGCAGAAGTGAAGAGCAAGGACTCTTCTGGCAACCCAGACCTCAGGATTCCCAGAGCCACAGCTATAACTCTATAGCTCTCCCACCTTCCACTGGCATCAGGAGACCACCTTATTTTATAGAAAGCAGCAGCAGGGCCAGGCCAGCCCAGGAGTCATGGGTTGGAACAAGGCAGCAGGACTGAATGGGCTAAAACATGTCCCCCACGTCAGTCTGCTAAGCTGGCAGGCATGGGATCCAGGCTGGTAGCACAAGCCAAGTGCAGCCTGCCAGGTCAGGTCGGTGGAATGAGCCCAGCAGGCCTGAGTGAAACATGCAGAGGTGCTGCTGACCACAGCAGTTTCCAGCTGGTAGAATGACAACTGAAGGATCCTGTGACAATTTTCTGAGTAAAGAACTCAGATAAAACAAATATAAATTTTAAGCTTTAAAACCAGAAGGGTCAATTGGTATGTTACTAAAAAAAAAAAAAAGAAAAAAAATATATGGGACTATTAGGTTGTTTTCAATTTTCCATGACAATTATTTATGTTTATTTTGAAATAAACACACATATATTTGCCATTTCACTAGGATTTGATGAGGGGAAGGAATTACAGGCATGTATTCAAATAAACATTTAGGCCAGATCTGACATTAATGATTTATATAGAGTGACATAATTTTCTGTTGAATTGAAAGACGTTTTTCATGGCTTTTGAATCAGTCAAATCAGTTTCTTCACTTAATATTATGTGTCCAAATTAAACTCTCTAGGACTTAATTTTTGTATGTATAAAACGTAGTAGTTCTAATAATTGTACATTATAGGGTTTTGAAGATTAAATACATAAAGTTATGAAGTTCCAGCAATATGGTAATGGCTCAAAATATTAATTTTTATGCATTGTTATAGGTACAATCTTTACTATTTAGTGTTTATCTTGTATATGTTTGGTGGCATGTATATAATAGGAGTGTCTTCGTCCATGTTGCTTGTTTTTTTAAGCACCAGATGTAAGTATTATATAGGTATTCAATCCATATTTTGAAGACATTTAAACGATATTTGATTTTTGATTATATATGTTTCAGTTAATAAAATAGTAATTATTCAAGAAAAACTCATCCATTATAGCATTTTAAATTATACCATGTCTTCCCCTTTTACCTAAAAATTATATCTTAAACCACTGACTGTGAACGAAGGTGAATATATGCTGTAAAGAGACTTGCAGAGGGGTGGACATAAGAAAATTCCCATGTGTATGTGTCACTGGTATCTGAGAACTAAAACAGGAACTCTTTGTTTTGATTGTAAGAAGTTGATTCTGTAGGAGACAGGCATCATATCTTTAATTATAGCTTATTTGAAAAATACAAAAAGCATTATTTATGTATTACTTTCTAACTCATTTTTGAAGCTTTCTCTCTCATTGATGTATATATATCCATATAAAATATTAATGCTTTAGAAATGATGAATTAATATGTATTTGTATTGAACTTAACACATTTTGATGCAGAAATAAGAATATTTTTATATTCACAAAATGAGCTTATGAGAAAAGAATTCCACTAGTTGTGCATGGATAGAAGAAAAACCAATAATTTTCTCTTTTTTCATGGAATCTTGACTTTGATGTGCTCATGTTTCTATGAATTCTTATCTTCCCATAGTAACACTGATAGATTCCAATAAACAACAGTAGTATTAAGAGACAATTACTCTCATCTCATGTAGGAGAATTTGGAAAAATGCCAGTTGTATAACAAATATGTAAACATATTTAATTATGAATATTTGGACTGTGCTGGATTAACTCCTGAGTGCTTGACTAGACTACAATTAACTACAATTATGAATATCAGAAAAATATTTACAAAATGATTCAAATAAATTTGTCTGTATTTCTGTATTTTTAAAACTGATTTCTATAGCACATGCATTCTTTTTTGTTTGTTTTTTGAGATGGAATCTCACTTTGTTGCCCAGGCTGTAGTGCACTGGTGCTACCTCACCTCCCTACAACTTCCACCTCCAAGGTTGAAGCGATTCTCCTGCCTCAGGTTCCAGAGTACCTGGGATTATGGGTGTGCACCACCACACCCAGCTAATTTTTGTATCTTTATGAGAAACAGGGTTTCACCATGTTGGCCACGCTGGTCTCAAACTCCTGACCTCAAGTGATCCACCCACCTTGTCCTCCAAAGTGCTGGGATTACAGGTGTGAGCCACCGCACCTGGCCCTCACATGCATTCTTGACTGAGACAATATTGCCCCACAGGAAAGAAAATTATTTTAGCGTGGAGCTGAGAGAGACATTTGTTTATGAGGATGGGGGTCTTGTGGTCCTCCAGAGAGCCATAGTACATAAACAGATATACAGCATATCTATGATATTAAAATTTAATGGGAAGGGCAACTGGCATGAAGCAAAAATTTTTTTTTTTTTTTTTTTGAGATGGAGTCTGGCTCCGTCGCCCAGGCTGGAGTGCAGTGGCTGGATCTCAGCTCACTGCAAGCTCCGCCTCCCGGGTTTGCGCCATTCTCCTGCCTCAGCCTCCCGAGTAGCTGGGACTACAGGCGCCCGCCACCTCGCCCGGCTAGTTTTTTGTATTTTTTAGTAGAAACGGGGTTTCACTGTGTTAGCCAGGATGGTCTCGATCTTCTGACCTCGTGATCCGCCCGTCTCGGCCTCCCAAAGTGCTGCGATTACAGGCTTGAGCCACCGCGCCCGGCGGCAAAAATTTTTTTAAACATAAAAATAAACACATATAAAGCTTGGAAAACACTCCAATACCAAAATGTACACAACAATCTATGGATAGCTATTTTGCAAAAAGCCATATATTATGCTCTATTACACATATTAAAGTTTTTTTGTTTTAATTTGAGATCTGTTCAAATAACTTGTACTTAATATGCTGATAATAGGTCTGTCCATAAGTCTTTGGTTTCAAGTTTTAATGCGCTAAAGATTGTTTCAAAAATGTGTTCTGAAAATGTGAAAAATACCTGGATAAGAGAAATAATTAATATAATGAATTTTAATGAATGAAATAAAATTTCTCATTTTTAGAGCAATTCGAATAGAACAGAAATATCTAATATATTTTTCTGCCATCATATATATTGAGTCAAACATAATTATTTGTTTGTCTTTTTGGTTTGCTAATTTTATTCTAACTAATATTGTGTAAAACAACACTTTCATTCCTCCATAAACACTTTTACCTTTTAATAAATATGAACATTTTCCTACTTCATAATTCTACTGTGTTCTCCTCAGGTCCAATCTTACTAATGAGAATTGTTGATAGAGAATTTGTCTTCAGCAGGTGCTTACTCAGTGCTATCTTGTGTTGAGCTTGTGCTAGAGAAATATTTCTTCATTTATACAGCTACATAAATTTCACTGTACAATTGAACATGCTTTCTTATCCAAATTATCAAGCCCCCAAGACTGTATTCTTTCTTTTTCTCATCTTGTTAGAAAATCACTGTGGGGGGCGGGAAATCTGGCACTTTTGTTAGGATTCTGTCATTAACTAATAATGGTTTGGAATAAGCTACTTAATCTTCACAGATCTCAATCATATCAATAATGGAATAAAAAGGAATTATTAATTTCTTTTGTATCTTACCGGCTTTTTGTAAGGAACAATTACATTTATGAATGTTCTTTGAAACAATTTTAAGTGTAAAATTCAACTTTTCCAAATATTAGACTGGCCTTTTATTTTCTACTTACATAGCAATAATTGACAATCTATACTTTCTCCCTTATCCTATGAACGCTTTGTTAATAATATATAGAATCTGTACTAAAGATGTGTTTTCTAATATTAAGTATATATTTTAAAATATAAATAGTACTATTTTCATTTTATCTCCTTAAGGGCAGGAAGCTTGTCCTATTCAAATATGTTCCTCACAGCCTGGCATTATAGAAAGGATTTAGCAAATGTTTGCTGAACCTAAAAAATTAGTTAATTTCAATTTTACAAAATTTTTGAACATCTGCTATATGTGATATACTCTATAAAATACTTGAAATATTTTTGAAGTTTAAGGATGTGAAAATTCAACATTAATATATTCTCCTATGATTATCCTGATAGCTGAAATTTTAGTGATAAAAATTGAACAATTATTTGATACCTTCCAAAATGTATGTTTTACATAAATCTAGCCTAATGAATTATTCAATACCATGTATCCTTTTAAAATGGAGAATCTGACTTCTATGTTGGATTCAAAAAGTTAAATTATACCATATGAAAAATGATTTATCAGTAATGTTGCTAAAATACTCAAGATTTTACTGTTTTTATGGCATCTTGCAAGTAGCAAGGAAACTCAAGTTTTGAATCCCCACTTCACTCAAATAGTTGTCTAAAGTTCATTGGTTATTCATTGGTCTATCGAGTGGTCATCAGGAAGCTTGGCTATTCAGGAAAAGAATAAAGTATTTAAACAATTTTATTCACTGATGTTTTAAAATTTGCAATTTCAGATAACATATGACTCCTAAAGATTTGGATTTACTGTAGTAATTAGAAATATTCTTAAAGATTGTATGTGAGATAAAAAGACTGTATTAGTTAATATGAACAGGATGCAGTTCACTTTGTTTCTTAACTTTTTATGGCATTTGCACATTATGAAATATTTTTCGTAAGTTTCTTTTGGTAGCTTTCTCTAATGTTGCCTTACATTCCCAAGTTATAGAAATGGACCAACAGCTAAAATTTAGTTTAGAAAAGAATAAAAATATGTATGTAAATAACAAAATAAATAGTACAATTTATAAATGCAAATTACAAATGGGAGTCTTCTCTGAATTTCCATTTGTGGAGACAAACAAATCTGCAGGAGTATTTATTTTACACAAGCATTTTAAGTAGCCCTGACAAAAAAAATGAAGAAAGGTAAAGTGAAATTAGAATGTGTGATTTTTTAAAATGCTACATATTTACATTCTACTCCCAAATGCATGTTAAGAAACTATGCCACATAGTATCATGAAACTGTCAAAGACTTCACAATACTTTGAAATTAAACAGATTAAATTATGGTAAAAACAATCTTTTTGTTTTACCAGAATAAATTTAAAATAATATTTTCCAATATAATATTAATTAAGTTGATCTCTGAACATGGTGATAAGATTAAAGCTACTGTAGTGTATTTCACATTGCAGTAATTCATGCTGTTACTGAAATTCCATGACTAGAATGCTGGTGAAAGTCACATATATGGAGAATGGCAGGACATCAGTGCAGTTTCAAAGAAAACTTTCAACTAATTATTTCTGGAAGACTCAAGAGAATGCCCCAGAAAACAGTCTATTTAGCTACTATGTGATACATAGTGTTTTTCTCCTGTCTGGTTCTATCTTTTTGTTTTGATATCTGATTCCGAAACTTTAGATACATACAAAGTCAGTTATTATGTCATGTTTATGAATTGTCTGCAGTTTTGTCTCCTGATAATACTACCAAAATGTCACTGTGTTGAAGTAACAGGAATAAGATGACTCTGTGATCAGACTTCTGAGCTCTGCCAACTAGTGTCATTTGTGCAGCTAGTCAATTGACATCCTCACTGGGGTCATGCTATTTTTTTGTGCACAAGTACATAGGCATTTTTGTCTTACTTCTAATTCACATTCTTGACTCTCAAGGGTGTTTTAGAATCTTGCAGAATGGTTGGTGAAACAGTTCTTTCAATTTCGTTTGCACTTCTTTCTCTTTAGGACTCAAACAAGAGGCAGCAGGGCCTGAGTCTGAGGTCAGTCCAAAAGGAACCATCATGGATTCCAAATGGTCCCAGCCCCCAACAATACGAATGAAGCGGTGTCATTGTCTGGGGTAAATACCCGAGGTTTGTTGTCTCATGCCAAGGAAATCAAGAATGAGGACACACAAGTAGTAAGTTTAAGAGCGAAGGCTTAGGAGGCAAAAGAAAAAGAATAGAGAATAACTTTCTCCTGCAGAGAGAGAGGAGCACCAGAGTGGGTCTTTCAGTTTCACGATGAAATGCACAAGGTTTTATAGACAAGCTTGAGGAGGTTGTGTCTGATTTACATAGGGCCTGAGGGATTGATCAGACCAGGTATGACGTTCCCATAACCCGTAAAGAGGCCAGCCATCTGCCCTAATCTTTTATTATGCAGATGGGTTCTCTACCTGGTCGGTGCCATGTTATCTTTTCTTACTATACATGTGGTTAATAAAGAAAAGAGAAGATGGAGCTGCCATGTTGAACATCCCTGGCCTCCAGGTGTCTGTCCCCTATTGCCACAGCTGTCAGCATTACCTATGCAAGTTTTTAGCTTGCTTATCTATGTCTGCAACTCAATTTTATAGGGTGCTCTCTGTTAGAAAAGAAATGATTTGGGGACTTCTTTTCAATAAAAGGAAAACCTTACCAAGGACTTCCTTACCCTCACTACCTGTCTAAATAATTTCTTTTTAACTCCTATATCACCAAGGTGTAGCTACGACATTCAGCTTCTGAGCCTTTCCTCCCTCTTTACTTAGTAAAGCCTTTCCTAAGAAGCAGCTTAGTCTACGATGCAAACAGTTTCCAAATAGACATACCCAACTAGTCTTTTAGACATCTCCAGGCATGTTGGAATCCTAGGAAAAGCCCTAGTTATGCTCAAATTTGAACTCTATTTTAATGGCTTTATTCAGAGAATGTGATTTTATTTGTGAGCCGTCAAAGAAAATTTGCATTAGACCATGTTAAATAGCCAAGGAACACTTTAATCAAGACTATTGGTACAAGGGAGAAAGATTGGACTCAACTCTGTTGAAACAATAGTAGGAGGGTTTTTAAGTGTTGGGGTGAACAAGTGGAAATGTCCTGGGAGTATTACAAAGAAGCTGGTCAATGTGATTACATCATCTGTGTTTGCTAATTGTCCCTTATGGAAGTTAGGCTCTGGCCAGGCATGGCAGCTCACACCTGTAATCCCAGCACTTTGGGAGGCCAAGGCAGGAGGATCACGAGGTCAGGAGATCGAGACCATCCTGGCTAACACGGTGAAACCCCGTCTCTACTAAAAATATAAAAAAATTAGCCAGGTGTGGTTCTGACGCCTGTAGTCCCAGCTACTCAGGAGGCTGAAGCAGGAGAATGGGGTGAACCCGGAGGCGGAGCTTTCAGTGGGCCGAGATCGTGCCACTGCACTCCAGCCTGGGCGACACAGCGAGACTCCATCTCAAAAAAAAAAAAAGAAAGAAACTTAGGTTCCTACATTCTTACAGAGACTGAGAGGGCACTATCTTTATTGATAGTTGCCTCTCAAAAACATGGCATCAAGGCCCTTGACAAAGACATTCCTGGGTTACAAAACTGATGAGTTTGGGAAAAGTTTTTCATCTCATAGGGGCAGAAAAATATTTGCAATTGTTAAGTTTTCGGTAGTAAATGCTCTAAGAAAATAGAAGTCTGGGTCTGTAGTGAAGAGGAAACCGGTCTAAAGTTTAGTGAAGCTGAGAATATTGAGGCCGTATTGATCAAAGCTAGTATCTGGACTCTCCAAATTTGTTTGCCACAGCAACCTAAAGAGAAGTTTTAAGATTAAAGCAAAAGTAATGGCAATGATAATAATAGAAAGCCTGATTTATTGATTTATTTGTATTAAGCATTGCACTAAGCTGTTTACATGGATTCTTTAATGTATTATTTAAAATAAAGCATTGAGGTAGTGACTATTTTAATTCCCATTTTCCGATAGAAATACTGAATTTTAAAAATTCATCCACATTCACTAAAACAGTAGGTGTCAGAGCCAAGGTTCAAACCCAAGGTATTTGATACCAGAGCTAATGGAACATGTATTATCAGTTGTACATTAGCCATATACACCTAGTTCTGGTAAATTAGTCTAGGTCAAATGAAGCTGGAAAGATTCAGTTAAAGTTTACTTAATATAAGACATTTCTATTATGCCTTTATACTTTTTGCCATATCAATTTTTCAGTTGGTAGTTGTATTATTATTAACTTATTTGGACAATCTATTCATCTCTCTCTCTGTCAACTTAATGTCAGGATTCTATTCAGCAAAGAAGAGCATTTTTGCCTAATTTGTTTCCTGTTTGAACTGATAATATTATAGGTACATAAATAAACATATAATAGAATCAGTGAATGACCTACTAGAGGTAAGTTTACAAGACTTAAAGAAATAATGGTCCGAGATATGTTTACCTGATTCTTATAACTCTAAAAGTAGATCTAACAGTGTTCCGCGTCAGTCTTCTCAAATCTTCATCCTACTCTTAAATGTCTTGATCTCAATAATACGAAACTGAGAAAAAAGAGCATGAAAGAAAAAGAGTGTTGTCTATAGCAACAGCAATAATATTATTAGACCATAAGCTAAATGTAGGTGTAATTCAGTATCAAAAATCTTTCTAAAATTTAAGTTGTGTGCAGTGTAGTATTTAGAATAAGAAAAAAATAAATGTAGACTTGAAAGATGGGAGTGGAAGACAATTTATAATTATCTTTAAATGTTTAAATATTTGTTATGTGAAAGTGATTACATTAATAATATAGATCTAAAAATATCAGAAGCAAAAATAAATATGCTAACTACAGAATATTTGATTTCTACTAAAACCAAAGGCCTAAAAATTGATTCATTGTCTAAAAACAGAAATAGTTATCTTTGGGAGATAGACATGACTCTATTATTAGAGGTATTCATACTTAATTTTGACCACAGATTATAGGATGTGTGGAAAATAGACTGGAGAATTACCTAAATGTGCTCTTTTCGGTTTGTGATTTGTTGGTTCTGTGATTCACACTGTCTTGCTCAACTATTCAAGTTATTTCTATTATATTTTGTTCTTTTTGGGAAGATATCAATCAAATAAACTTTGAACAATTCTATGGGACAAGAATTAGAATAACATTGGGATTGGGAACAGGGGCAAAAAGTAAATTGTAGTAGAATCTAGAATCATTTATATTGAATTAGAAGACATTAGAGTATGATATCCATCATTAAAGCAAAAAAGGACTGCTCTGTGGAACAGGAGTGTTATCCATCACTCTAGGGGTAAGAACTAGAAGGAACATTTAATTCAACTTGTAATAATGTTTCATTATTGGAGGGGTTTTTGTATGTTTCATTTTGTTTTAAAGAATGAAATGACATGTGAAAGACCACATTACTTACTGTTAGAAAGTTTTAAAGAAAGGATGAGTGAGAAATTTTACGAATTTTGTGTCAGAATTTTGCAATTTGGTGGAGTATTGAACTGGATGATGACTAAGTTTCCTCCAAAATTAGAGTTCAAATTTCATTATCTTTTAGTTTATAGCAATGGATATATTCCAGATATTATATATACCACTGGATGGGAGACTTCCATGTGTAATCATATTTCAAAACACCATCTGCCTTAAGATTCTATTACCATGTAGCCAATGATATACTGACATGAAAATTAGTATGCCACCTGGCTTACACAGTTTTTGAATGAACTCTTCAATACTTTGTCATGAGGCAAAAGCAATGACTCAGTTGTGTTAGACAGCCACAGTCCATTATGTAAGTAACTGTACCAAGTTTAACTACTGCCTTTATTAAACAGAAAAACAACCATGTATGATTCTCATTAGTTCCTTGACCAATAAACAGTAAAGACCACTTGAAAGCCCAAGTATTAGTACTCTGTTATTTGTTTATCACTTTAAATATATTAAATAATACAGTTATGTGAATTGGCTCTAATATTCCTTTGGAGTTTGTATAGTTTCCGTTAATGACTATAAAGTCCTACTGTTAGGTTTAGTCATTATAATGTATTAGGTAACATTTATTTGTTTATGTTATTAAATCAAAATTTTAAAATTATTTAAAGTAGTCAAATTTTTAATATGAGTTGGATGGTAGTGACATACTATATAATAAAATTTAAGAATAAGTTATATTTCAGTGTTCTATACATATATACGTTTCTTGAGATTACATAGTCAAATAGCTTCCTAGTAGCAAGAAAATGTAAGTAAACATATTGTAAAGTTGAATGCAATTTGGCTTGAAATGTGTGGGGGAAAGAAAGAGAGATCAGACTGTTACTGTATCTATGTAGAAAGAAGACATAAGAAACTCCATTTTGTTCTGTACTAAGAAAAATTCTTCGGCCTTGAGATGCTGTTAATCTGTAACCCTAGTCCCAACTCTGTGCTTGCAGAAACATGTGCTGTGTTGACTCAAGGTTTAATGGATTTAGGGCTGTGCAGGATGTGCTTTGTTAAAAATGTGTTTGCAGACAGTATGCTTGTTAAAAGTCATCACCATTCTCCAGTCTCGAGTACCCAGGGACACAATACACTGTGGAAGGTCGTAAGGACCTCTGCACAAGAAAGCCTGGGTATTGTCCAAGGTTTCTCCCCACTGAGACAGCCTGAGATATGGCCTCGTGGGAAGGGAAAGACCTGACCATCCCCCAGCCCGACACCAGTAAAGGGTCTGTGCTGAGGAGGATTAGTGAAAGAGGAAGGCCTCTTTGCAGTTGAGATAAGAGGAAAGCATCTGTCTCCTGCTCGTCCCTGGGAATGGAATGTCTTGGTGTAAAACATGATCTATTTACTGAGATACGAGAAAACCACCTTATGGCTGGAGGTGAGACTTGCTGGCGACAATACTGCTCTTTACTGCACTGAGATGCTTGTGTAAAGTCAAACATAAATCTGTCCTACGTGCACATCGAGACACAGCACCTTTCCTTAAACTTATTTATGACACAGAGACCTTTGCTCACGTGTTTTCCTGCTGACCCTCTCCCCACGATTACCCTATACTCCTGCCACATCCCCTTCACTGAGATAGTAGAGATAGTGATCAATGATTACTGAGGGAACTCAGAGACCAGTGCCGGCGTGAGTCCTCCGTATGCTGAGTGCCGGTCCCCTGTTCTTTCTCTATACTTTATCTTTGTGTCTTATTTCTTTTCTCAGTCTCTCATCCCACCTCACGAGAAACACCCACAGGTGTGGAGGGGCTGGCCTCCTTCAGAAATGTTATACTTTAATAGAAATATCATGTTTGTCACATTTTTAACTTAAGCTTTTGACACTTTGTCACTATGAAGCAGATAGGCAACTATAATAAAGTTGAGAAAATTTTAATGTAGGGTGCTAACAATGACAAATTGCACTTTTTGAGGTGATAAACTATTTGAAAGTTACAATCGCCAGATTAGTCATGTAAATTTTATCTCTAACAGCATTTCACAGGAAAGAAGTAGTCACAATAATCATAGCTAGCTTTTATTGAATGTTTATTATGTAACAGTCACTATATATAGCACTATACACATATTATCACATTCCCCAAGCAAACTTATAAGGAAATTATGTCTTTCATTTTTTGTTACCTCTCTCCACTGCTTTATGTATGAGAATATTGATGTTAACTCAGGTTAACAGAATTATTGTGTTATGGGGCAAGCAGGGAAGTTGATTTTTAATAATTGTATTATGAAGTGAAAGGGTTTGCGATAAGGAAGGATGGCGATTAACTAAAGTTAGACAGAAAGGTAGGTAGGGCCAGGTAATAATGGGCTCATATGCCATGGTAAAAATGTCAGCTATCATTCTGTAGATGATCAAAACCTATTTTAGGAGTGTGAAAAAAATGGAGTTGTAGGATTAGATTTTAATGAACAAGACAAATTGAGTCCATAATATTAAAAAATGATAAGTTCCATGAAGAAAATAAAGCAGGCAATAGTAGAGAGAATGACAAATGGTGTTGACATCGGGAAACATAATTTGGATATTGTAGTGAAGAAGGAATCCTTTGAAGAGGTGACTTTTAGCAGAGACTTTAATGATCAGAAACATTTGAGCTGAGAACTGAATATTGGGAAGGAATAAGTCACCTAAAATCTTTGTTCAATAAAGTTGTAAGTAGAGGTCAAGGTCAAGATCAAATGTACCAAAATTAAGAAAAGGTTAATGTACTTTAATAAAAAGCAGATGCCCAGTACACACAAAAGACAATGAAAGAGAGGACATATAACATGATACAATGTCTGAGAGGAAGGAGAAGGTAGGTCATGTATATGTTCTTGTAGACACCCTAGCAGCATGGAGTTTGGAGTGAAAAACGCTGGCGATGATGGTTTGTCAATGACTCCCTTTTCCTCAGCCGTTAGGTGTATGATAAAACTCATTAATCAGAAGAAGTAACACAGGGAAAAGAGCAGACTGGATCCATTATGAAATTTGCAGGTTAACAACAAAGAAACTGTGTTGTTTTGAATATAATGAGTTTTAAGTGCCGTTGAGGCAATTATCTGGAGATCGCTTAAGGAGAAATCACACACTTTCTAGGACTGTATCACAAGGAATGAAGTTTGAAATTTTGGAATTGTGAGCAAATACCCAAGGAAAGAGGTTTGAGGGTGACACTTTCAGGGATCCAGTTGTAAGGAGCGTCAAAAGAAATGAAGAGTTAACTGTCAAGGAGGTAAAAAATAAATAACTAGAGTGTGTAGAGTGAAGAAATACTGAAAACAAATACATTTTTTAAAATATAAAAGGTGTTAAAAGCTAAATAAATTTTAAATCAGATAAGGCAAATATTATTTCCAATTTTGGTAATGGAAAGAAGATCAGGAGTGAGTTTAGGTATTTTATGAAGGTACAGACATTAATAATAAACTAAAATACCACTTCTTCAGAAAAGTTTCAGAATTTTTTAAAATTCATAGGGAAATCCAGAAGATGTTTGCGTCAGTTTCATCTAAGACATGGGATAGGTATGGAGAGAGCTGCTTCCTGGCCTTGAGAATATAGCAAGCCTGCTTCTGCATGATGCTATTAGAGATTATGAAAACTAAACGGATGTCAATATATGTCTTAAGTATAATCAGTAGTCTCACTCTGCTTGCTTGCAGGTACACACACACACACACACACACACACACGCACACACACACATATATATTTCCACCCTCCCTTCTACTCCCACTTCTTTTATTTCAGTAATTCTCCAGCTTTATGTTTTGTTGTCAACCTAAATACCTGTTATGGACTGAGTGTGTCCCTTCAGAATTCATATATTATAGGCTTAAACTCTGCACAATGTGACCCAATTTGGAGCTAGGGCCCTTTGGGAGGTGATTCCGTTAAAATAAAGCCATTAGGATGGAACCCAAACCCTTCTTACTTATATCCTAAGAAGAAGAGACAACAGAGAGACATCAGGGATGCATGCACAGGGGGAAAGGCCACGTGAAGAGGCAGCGAGAGGGCAGCCATCTGCAAGCCAAAGAGAGAGATCTCAGAGGAAACCAATTCTGCTGGCTCCTTGGAATTCAAGGCAAAGGCATTTCTTTTCCTTTTTCATAGAGATGCGGTTTTGACATGTTGTCTAGGCTGGTCTTCAACTCCTGGCCTCAAGTGATCCACCCACTTGGGCCTCCCAGAACTGTAAGAAAATAAATTTTTGTTGTTTCAGTCACTCAGCTTGTAGCATTCTGTTATGTCAGCCCTGGAAAACTAGTACAGTGTCCTTCGTTGTTTGTGTGATTTTTTTGTATTATTGTCTCTGGTTTCAGCCCATATTTTTCCCCACTTGCCTCCCTCTTTTGTGTTTTCTATTCTGCATATTAGTTAATTCTGATAACCCTAAATATTTGTAGTAATTTTTATATATTTTCTAAATTTTTAATTTTTATTTTTAGTTACATAGTAGATATATATATATATATATTTATAGGGTACATGAGACATTTTGGTAAAGGCAGGCAATGGGAAATAAGCACATCCTGAAGAATGGGGTATCTATCCCCTTAATCATTTTGTGCCCATTAACCATCCCAGCCTTCTTATCCAGTTCCCTACTACCCTTCCCAGCTTTTGGTAACCATCCTTCTACTCTATCTCCATGATTTCAATTGTTTTGGTTTTTAGACCCCACAGGTAAGTGAGAATGTGCAATGTTTGTCTTTCTATGCCTGGCTTATTTCACTTAACATAATAATCTCCAGTTCCATTCAAGTTGTTGTAAATCACTAGAACTCATTCTTTTTTTATGGCTGAATAGCACTCCGTTCTGTATATGTACTGCATTTTCTTTATCCATTCATCTGTTGATGGAAACTTCAGTTGCTTACAAATCTTGGCTATTGTGAATAGTGCTGCCACAAACATGGGAGTGCAGATTTCTCTGCTGATTTTCTTTCTTTTTCTTTTCCTTCCTTCCCTCCTTCCTTCCTTCCTTCCTTCCTTCCTTCCTTCCTTCCTCCCTCTTTTCTATCATTTCCTTTCCTTTCCCTTTCCTTTCCTTTCCTTTCCTTTCCTTTCCTTTCCTTTCTTTTCTCTTACTTTTACTTTCACTTTTCATTTTTCCTTTTCTTTTTCTTTTTCTTTTTCTTCTTTGTAGAGATGTGGTTTTGACATGTTGGTCAGGCTGGTCTTCAACTCCTGGCCTCTAGTGATCCACCCATTTGGGACTCCCAAAATGCTAGGATTGCAGGCGTGAGCCACCAAACCTGGTGATTTTATTTATTTTAGTTATATACCCAACAATGGGATTGCTGGATCATATGGTAGCTCTATTTTCAGTTTTTTGTGGAACCCCCAAACTGTTCTCCATAGTGGTTGTACTAATTTACATTCCCATCAATGGCACACCAGGGTTCCCCTTTCTCCACATCCTTGCCAGGATTTATTATTGCCAATCTTTTGTATATAAGCCATTTTATCTGGAGTGAGAAGATATCTCATTGTAGTTCTGATTTGCATTTCTCTGGTTATCAATGATAGTGATAACCTTTACATACGCCTGTTTGCTATTTGTCTTCTTTTGATAAATGTATATTCAAATCTTTTGCCTGTCTTTTGACCAGATTATTAGTTTTTTTTTTTTTTTTTCTATAGAATAGTTTGAGCTCCTTATATATTCTGGTTATTAATCGCTTGTCAGATGTGTAGTTTGCAAATATTTTCTCCCATTCTGTGGGTTGTCTCTTGACTTTGTTGATTGTTTCTTTTACTGTGCAGAAGTTTTTTAACTTGATGTGATCCCATTTGTCAATGTTTACTTTGGTTGCCTATGCTTGTGGGGTATTGTTCAAGAAACGTTTGCCCAGAACAATGTCTGGAGACTTTCCCCACTGTTTTGTAGTGTGTTCATGGTTTGGGGTCTTAGATTTAAGATTTAATCCATTTTTATTTTATTTTTGTATATGGTGAGAAATGGGCATCTAGTTTTATTCTTCTGCATATGGATATCCAATTTTCCCAGAAATATTTCTTGAACAGACTATCTTTCCCCAATGTATGTTCTTGGCACCTTTGTCAAAAATGAGTTCACCTTAGGTGTATGGATTTGTCTCTGACTTCTCTGCTCTGTTCCATCGTCTATCTGTCCATCTGTTTTTATGCCAGTACCATGCTGTTTTGATTACTATACCTCTGTAGTATAATTTAAAGTTAGGCAATGTGATTCTTTCAGTTTTGTTCCTTTTTACTTTGAATAACTCTGGCTATTCTGAGTCTTTGGTGTTTTCATATAAATTTCATGTTTTTTTTTTCCCATTTCTGTGAAGAACATCATGGTATTTTGATAGAGATTGCATTGAATCTGTAGATTGCTGTGGGTAGATGGACATTTTAATAATATCTATTCTTTCAATCCATGAATGTGGAATATTTTTCCTTTTCTTGTCCTCTTACATTTCTTTCATCAGTGTCTTATAGCTTAAGTCATGAAGATCTCTTACTTGGTTAAGTTAATTACTAGGTATTTAATTTTATGTATGGCTATTGTAAATGGGATTTTAAAATTTCCTTTTCACATTGTTCACCATTGGCATATAGAAATGCTATTGATTTTTGTATTTTGGTTTTGTATCCTGCAACTGTACTGAATTTGTTTAGCAATTCTAATAGCTTTCTTGTGGAGTATTGAGGATTTTTCAAATATAAGACTATATCACCTGCAGACAAGGATAATGTGACTTTTTCCTTTCCAGTTTGGATGTCCTTTATATTTTTCTCTCGTCTAATTTCTTCCAGTACTATTTTGAATAACAGTGGTGACAGTGAGCATCCTTGTCATGTTCCAGATATTAGAGGAAAGACTTTCAGTTTTTCTTTGTTTAGTATAATACTAGATGTGTATCTGTCATATATGGCTTTTATTGTTTTAAAATATGTTTCCTGTATACCAAGTTTTCTGAGGGTTTTCAAAATTAAGAGATGTTGAATTTTATCAAGTTCTTTTCAGCATCAATTAAAATGGTTATATGGTTTTTATTCTTTATTCTGATAATGTATCACATGTATTGATTTACATACATTGAACCATCCTTGCATCTCAGGGATAAACCCCACTTGGTCATGATAAATGATCTTTCTAATGCATTGTTGAATTCAGTTTTCTAATGCATTGTTGAATTCAGTTTGCTAGCATTTTGTTGAGGATTTTTGCATCAGTATTCATCAGCAACACTGGCCTGTAGTTTTCTTTTTTCTTTTTTTTTGGACATGTCTTTGGTTTTGTTATCAGTGTAATACTTGCCTCATAGAATGTTCTGGGGAGTATGCCCTTTTTGTCTTTTTTTTTTTTTTTCTGTTTTTTTTTTTTTTTTTTTTTTTTTTTGGAATAGTTTGAGTAGGATTGGTATCATTAGTTCTTCTTTAAATGTTTGGTAGAATTCAGCAGTGAAGCCATGGGGTCCAAGGCTTTTTTTTTTTTTTTTTTTTTTTTTTTTTTTTTTTTTTGAGGTGGAGTCTTGCTCTGTTGCCCAGGCAGGAGTGCAATGGGGTGATCTCAGCTCACTGCAGTCTCCACCTCCCAGGTTCAAGCAATTCTCTCCTTGGTTGGCTCTAACAATATTTCTTTCATATTATGCTCTAGTTTGGGGTACATATATATTTAAAATTTTTATATCCTCTTGCTGAATTGACCCTTTCATCATTATATGATAATCTTCTTTGTCTTTTCTTATAGTTTCTGTCTTGAAATTTATCTTGTCTAAGTATAGTGACTCCTGCTCTTTTTTGATTTCTGGTGGCATGGTATATCTTATGCCATCCCTTTATTTTCAGTCTATTTGTGTCTTTGTAGATGAAGTGTGTTCCTTGTAGACAATGGATCAGTGGGCCTGGTATTTTCATACGTTCAGCCAGTCTATGTCTTTTTATTAGTCAGTTTAGTCCATTTCTAATCAATGTTATTATTGGTAAATAATGACTTAAACCTGCCATTTTTTTGTGATTTGTTTTCAGGTTATTTTGCAGTTTTGTCTTCCTTCTTTCTTTCTTCTCTTCCTTTACTGAAGGTGATTTTCTCTGGTGATATGATTTAGTTTCTTGCTTTGAATTTTTTGTGTATTCATTGTATGTTTTTTGGTTTGAGGTTACCATAAGGCTTGCAAATACTGTCTTTTAAGCTATTCTTTTAACCTGATAATAACAACACTATGAGGTTACCATAAGGCTTGCAAATACTGTCTTTTAAGCTATTCTTTTAGCCTGATAATAACAACACTATTTGCCTAAACAAATTTGCAAAAGGAAAACTAATAAAAGCTGCCTTAACGTTGTCCCTCTGCTTCTTAACTTTATGTTGTTTCTATTTATATCTTATTATACCATGTCTTGAAACGTTGTTTTAGTTATTATTTTTGATTGATTCATTGTTTCATCTTTTTACTTAGGATAAGAATTATCCTAAGTAGAAAGTAACACCACAGTTACAGTGTTATAATGTTATGTGTTTTTCTGTGCACTATTACCAGTAAGTTTTATACTTTCAGGGTATTATTTATTGCTCATTAATATCTTTTTCTTTCTCATTGAAGTACACCATTTAGCATTTCTTTAGGACGAGTCTAGTATTCATAAAATCCTTCAGCTTTTGTTTGTCTGGGAAAGTCTTTATTTCTCCTTCATGTTTGAAGGATACTTTTGCCAAATATGGTACTCTAGGGTAATTTTTTTTTCCTTCAGTACTTTAAATATGTTACGTCACTCTCTCCTGACTTGTAAGGTTTTCATTAAAAAGTCTGTTGCCAGACATATTGAAGCTCCTTTTCACCACTATGACTGTGCTGGATCAGACCTGAAGCCAGCACAGTTCTGGGTCTTGCACAAGGCCTGCTGTAACCACTCCCTGGTTACTGCCTATGTTTGCTCAAGGCCCTAGTGTTATACAATCAGCAGGTGGCAAAGCAAGCCAGGCCTGTGTCTTTCCCTTGAGGGCAGCAAGATTGTCAAGGCCCCAGGTAGGTCCAGAGTGCCTTTCGGGAGTCAGCGAATAGAGCCATAAACCTTACACATCTACCTGATTGTGTTAGTCCATTTTCACACAGCTATGAAGAACGTTTTGGAACTGAGCCATTTATAAAGAAAAGAGCATTAAGTGACTCACAGTTCTACATGTCTGGGGAGGCTTCAGGAAACTTACAATCATGATGGAAGATGAAGGGGAAACAAGGCACATCTTACATGGTGGCAGGAGAGTGAGTGAGGGGATAACTTCCAAACACTTTTAAACCATCAGATCTCGTGAGAACTCACTCACATCATGAGAAAAGCATGGGGAAAACCGTCCCCACAAACCAATCATCTCCCAACAGGATCCTCCCTCAACATATGGGGAATATAATTCAAGATGACATTTGGGTGGGGATACAGAATCAAACCATTTCACTGGTATTCTGTTGTATTTATTCTGTTGTATTGTGACCGAGCTGCACTCAAACCACACACACACACACACACACACACACACACACACACACAAAGCCTCTTTCCTCCCTTATCCAAAGGCAGGGGAGCCTCATGCCATAGCCACTGACACTCATGGCCATGAGGACTACGGCCAGACTACCACCATTGTTTCTTTAAGGTCCAAGCTCTCTTATGTCAGCATGTGGTAAATGCTGCCTGCCCTGGGACTCACCCTTTAGGCCTGTAAGCTTTCCTCTGGCCCAGGGCAGGTCCAGAAATGTCATCCAAGAGTTGAGTCCTGGAGTCGGGCACCCCAAGAGCCTGGTGGGTGCTCTACCTTCTTGTGATGGTGTTGGTATCTAAGGTTTAAGACAAAGTCTCCTTTACTTTTCCCTCTGCTTTTCTCAAGCAGAAGGAGTTTTGTCCCGTAGTGAGCACAGCTGGGAATGTGCTGAGTCTCAACTGAAGCCAGCAAGTCTTAGAGGCTTACCAAGGTCCTTGTAGTACCTGGGTATTACTTGCTGGTTATTCAGGGCCCAAGGACTCTTCAATTAGCAGGTGATGAATGTTTCCAGGACTGAATCTTTTCTTTCAAGGCAGTGGATTCCCTTCTGGCCCAGGGCATGTTTGAGAAATGTCATCTGGCAGCTAGGGCCTGTAACAGGGGCCTCATGACTGATAGTGCCCTGTCTTGCTATGGCTTAGCTGGTATCCAAGATGTAAGACAAAGTTCCCTCCACTCTTCCCTCTCCTCTCTTTAAGTGTAAAGAAAGAGTCAATTTTGGAGCCATAGGCTCTGCAGTCTGGGGTTAGGGGAGGGGTGGTGCCAGCACTTCCTTGGCTGCCCCAGCTGGTGTCTCGGTATGTCATATGTCCCCTGAGTCCACTGTTTCTGGATCTAGTTCCACCCTAGGACTCACCTAAGAATTATTGCAAACCTTATGGCCTAGGCTGCCTTTCAAGTTTACTTAGAGACTGGAAGCACTTTGGCCCTTGGTTTGCAGGCACTCAAGTTCAGACCAATGGGATTAGCAATGCTTCTCTGACTAGGGCTGGTTTAAATGTTGCCTTTGTGTGCTGGCATCAGCTGTGTTTGGTCTGGTTTTCCTTTCCACTCTAACAGGACAGCACTAAGTTCAATGCCTCACAATTGTTTTGCTCTCGCTCCCTCAGTGCCCAGAAACGCTCTGCACACCATGTCACACCTGCAGAGCAAGAGGTGAGAGAGGGATGGCGTCAAGAACTCAAAGCTGTTTTGTTTTTGTTTAAATCTCTTCAGTGTTTCAGCAGTATGTAGTTAAAACCAGGCACTATGAATGCTCACCTAATTTTGATTCTTATGAAGGTGAGTTTTTTTAATTTTTACTTATTTATTTTATTATATTTCATGTTCTAGGGTACATGTGTACAACGTGCAGGTTTGTTACATATGTATACATGTGCCATGTTGGTGTGCTGCACCCATTAACTCGTCATTTACATTAGGTATATCTCCTAATGCTATCCCTCCCCTCTCCCTGCACCCCACAATAGGCCCCAGTGTGTGATGTTCCCCTTCCTGTGTCCAAGTGTTCTCATTGTTCAATTTCCACCTATGAGTGAGAACATGCGGTATTTGGTTTCCTGCTCTTGCGATAGTTTGCTGAGAATGATGGTTTCCAGCTGCATCCATGTCCCTGCAAAGGACATGAACTCATCCATTTTATGGCTGCATAGTATTCCATGGTGTACATGTGCCACATTTTCTTAATCCAGTCTGTCATTGATGGACATTTGCGTTGGTTCCAAGTCTTTGCTATTGTGACTACAGCATGAAGGTGTTTTTTCTGTGTAGGTGGTTGTTAACTTGGTGTCCCTATTGGGGGGGCAATTATTCTGTCATCTTGCTCCACCTCCTCCTCTGAATCTGCACTGGTGTTTTGAGAAATACAGATTTTAAGTCCCTGATGTCATCTGAAGGTAACCATCCATAAATATTTTAGATATTGACTATATTGACTGAGATGGTGGTAATAATTCCATGCTGGTAAAATCTACTGATTTATGTATTTAGATATAGAAATGTAGGGAATAGGCTACATGACTAAAGAGGTATCGAATCTGGGAAGATGCCAAATACAATAAAGTAAGATTAAATAAGAATGAATGTAAAATCTTACATGTAAGTCTCAAAACTCAATTTCTAAATATGAAGGAGAGATGATACAACCAAAGCATCACACGTGATGCCAAAAAAAACTAAAACAAACTTGGACATTTTAATTAACTGTTATTGAAATATTTATCAATGCTGTGAAGTTTACAATAAAGGTTGATATAAACTTAGATGCAAGAAAAGTAATTTTCTCAGCATTTTCTAGGCTGCTCATGCTGTACTTAAATAATTCCAGCTTTCAGACTTTAAGAGAGATACTAACTAACCTGATTAGGTCTAGATGACAGGCCTACTGGTACTAGGAGGTATGACTTTAACATGAATTTTGGATAGACACAATTCAGACTGTAATAGGTACTAAGGTTGACAAAATATGAAGCTAATTACAGAAATAAAAGGGAGAGAAGAAGAAAAAAGAGAGAGAGAGAGATTAATGGCTTGAGCAAAGCAGTCAGAAGACTGAGTAGACTCAATATCGCCGTATGCAAGGAAAGATCTAGGGTAATTTTGTACTAAAGTTGAAAAAAAAATAAAATAAAATATCTCCATAACAGGGATCTTGAAATATTTAAGGGTCTTTATGCAAGAAAGAAATTCAATTTTTTTTTCTAAGTAGTCACAGAACAAATCTTTAGACCTATAGGGAAATCTTACAATAGTATAATTATATATTTAAGAGCTTATTAAGAAATAATCCCAGCACTTTGGGAGGCTGAGGTGGGCGGATCACTTGAGGCTGGGAGTTCGAGACCAGCCTGGCCAACATGGTGAAACCCTGTCTTTACTGAAAATACAAAATTAGCTGGGAATGGTGGCACACACCTGTAATTCCAGTTACTCAATCACTTGAACCCAGGAGGCAGAGGTTGCAGTGAGTGAACTGAGATCACACCACTGCACGGTCTATCCTGGGTGACAGAGAGAGACCCTGTCTCAAAAAAAAAAAAAAAAAAAAAAAAAGTTAAGAAATAAATTTGCTTAAAGAATAAAATGGTCTAAGAAGTTAAGAAGTAAGAGGTTTTTCCACTGGCAGAACTCAAATTTTTCATTGGACAACATTATTGCTCAGATCCAAGGGTACCTTAAAACATCCACTGAGGATTTAAAATTATGCTCCACGGCACTTGAGTGATTTTCTGGAGTTGCTTAACAAACCATACACTACCACAGGAGCAATAAGAAATGGGCTAAGTAGTTTGAGCTCTTAATTCTCAAATTTGTCTTATTTAAAACATAGCACGCTATCAGGCTTCTGAATATGAGCATATCACACTTCCTTTTCTTCCTCAGACTTCATATATTATTGTAACTCTCAGGATGGAGGTGACAAAACAGAAGAAACCACTCTAGATATTTTGAGCAGAAGGGATTTTTTATTTTTTATTTTTATAAGGGACTAGGTTATAACGTAGGAAGAACTGAAATATTTTAAAAAGGAGGGTAGTCAATGGGAAACTGCTGTACTCCTGAAGGAGCAGACATTTGTCTGGTGCAGTTGCCACAGAAACCCCAGCTTATATTTCGTGACTTCAAAAGCTCTGCTGCTTTTCTACTGCTGCCTGCTCTTGTCACCAGTAGTGAGGATCTCCCACTGCCAAAACATACCAAAACTGTGATGGCAAAGATGCTGGAAAATGTCGTTTTTAGCACCTGCTAGATGTTATAGAACCTGCAATGCAGAAAAGAGCATTGAAAAAGGGAAAAATTGTGCTGAAACACCAGGAAATAATTTGGTTTCAATCCCACCTCCTGATCTCAATGGACACAATTTTATCTATCGTGGTGAAAACAAAAGCAATCAGACATGAACTACTTCATATATCTACCAAAAATGCATCAGCCTATGGCCATCCTTATTCATGGTCATCCCTTCTTTCTTTTTATAGTGTAAGAACCATCCTGGATATAATTTTAGCTCAATTCCTTCTCTGCTGCCATATAGTACAACCTCCTTCAATTATCCCCATTATCAATATTTTAATTCCTCTTTACTGAGTTTTTCTCATATGAAATACAACATACAGTAACATTTCTTATATCAACAATGTCCTTTCAAACTAGATCCCTTCTCTGCCTACCACTATGTATCTTTGTACTCCTGTATTTTTTTAAAAAAAAGTTCTTAAAAAAGTTAACTATAGAAACTATATCCATGTCCCCATTTCACATCCTTTTCTTAATCTATTATAATCACTCTTCCATTCCATCAAAATCAAAGAACTCTGTGTTTCCAAATTCAAAAATTAATTCTTGGTTTTTGTTCTTAACCTACCATGAGCGTTAGAAACAGCTAACTCTTTTCTTTTTAAAAAATCTTTATTCTCCTTTCTTCACACCAAATTCACAATTTAGACTGTTATATTTCTTGCACTTTGACCTCAATTTTTACACTGAGCTTTTTTCTTTTGATCCTTTTTTGTCGTATGTATCATTTTGGGGCTCCTTCTGTTTTCCATGCTAGTATAAATTTGATTTTATCTCATCTAGTCCCACATCTTCCAATACAATCACAATCTATATCTCTGACACAGAACTCTTTGGAACTGTGGATGAATAACAAATTTCTCATGCTACTTCCCTGCTATGATACAAAGCAGGCTTTTCTGACTCAATATTATTAAAAGAAAATCCCTGATTTCTAAATTGCTCATGTCAAAACCATATGTTATTATTTGTGTATAGTTCTCATCCCTACTTCATTTCATCAGCAAATCCTATTACTGCTATATCTTAAAAACAAACAAATCTCAAAGTGGTTCAATTTTCTTCCTCTCTACAATCCACTTATTCTACACCACACTCAACTCTAGCCTCAGAAATTGTAATAGCTTTCTAACTTCTCTCTCTGTTTCTCCTCTTGGCACCAGCAATCTGTCCTCCACCTAATTCCCTACAACTCTCCATAGCAACCCCAGCAAATAACTTCAAGTTCAATAAGAACAATTTGCTTACTTACTTTAAATAATCCAGTGGCCTTCTATTTTAATTGAATTAAATTTCTGTTGGCCATCCTGATATACTAATTACTACATGAATTAACTTTTATCTATCTGACTAAACTCCTCTACAGCTACTCTCGCACTTGTCTGGTAATTCCAGGGAACAAATCTGCTTTCTGTTTCTCGAATCTGCCAAGCTTGTTTTAGCTTCAGGGCCTTTGCTCTAGTTGGCCCCTCTGTCTGGAAGGTGCTCCCAGCCCACTGAGCTCCTGAACTTTCATCTCCTCTGCTGGGGAGGTCTCTCTGAAGCCCAAACTAAAGTAACTAATCTGTCACTTCTCTCTGTTACTAGTTTTTAATTTTCTGTTTAGCAGGTATTCATGGCTAATTATTTGGTATATTTACTGAGTTTTCCTCTTTCTACTAAAATGTAAACTTGTTAAGTACAGACACTTTGCCTGTCTTGTTCACTGTTAACTACTCAGTGTCTGAAAAAGTGCCTGACACTTCAATTGGGCTTAAACATATATGCTGAATGAATTAGTTGCAAGAGTTTATGTGAAGAATTAACTATTTATCTAACAATATTCTGTAAATTTATTATTCTCACTGTTTTAATTTAGATAGTTTATCAGAAAACGATTGTCTCTATTTCCAGATAGTAAATATTTTAGTCTCTGTGGGCCATATAATTTTTGTTGAAACTGTTCAATTTCAGCATCGTATTGCAAAAGTTGCCATGGACAATATGTGAATGAATAGACAGGGATGTGTTCCAGTAAAATCTTGTTTACAAATGTAGCTGACAGGCCAGATTTAGCCCATGAGCTCTAGTTTGCTGATAACTGATCTAGATTTGTAAATCATATGTAAAATTACGTCAGGTGGACTGATGATTTAAGGGAGTCTGAGAAAATTCTACTTTTTAATGTTTTCCCAATAATATTTACTTTCATTTTTTAAATTTTATTATCCTTTATAGCTACTGCTCCAGTTTTAGATATTCACTTCTATGTTTCAGTGCATTTGACTTTTAAAGTTGGGGAAGATTACACCTTCTTCTCTGAACATTCGGGTGTGTAGTAGTGAATGCTGATTAATATTTATCGGGTTTCATTATTTCCAATCAATTTTACTCTTTCTCTTGACAGCTTTTTCTTCCACTCTCCTGAAAAACAACACAAAAATGTTTTCAACCTTCTCATATATCTCATGTCCCTTATTCCTACTCTCTTGTAAGAAGAGTTTTGTTTTCATCATAGACAAAAATAGAAGTCATCAAATGACCATTTCCTACTCTCTTTGACACCAATTTAGAATCATTTTTCATCTGTGATTATCCTTCTATCCTGATACAATTAGACAAAAGTGTTCCTTCAAAGTCGAGTGCATTACCTTTGTTTCACTTCTTTTCCTTCTCACGTATTAAAACCTTGTACTGTTGGTTATTCTCTAACTCCCATCCATGTTCAAAGTTTTCCCCTCCAATGTATCTTTTCATTGACAACATTCGGATTTATCACATCAATCAGTCAATAAATAAAATTAGTAAATAATAAATTAGTTACATTTTAAAATTAATGCTATTAGTCATACATTAACAAAAACAAGTGAAACACAAATCACTCATCCATATGCAGTCTTCCATCTATCCCACACAGCTCTACTTTTCCCTTCCTCTTGCCCTTTATTTAGTATTAACTTTCTCAGAAGCTTTCCAAAGTCCTAATAAAAGTTTATATTCTGTAATTAACTTCTGAACATATTGCAATTTATAGATCTCTGTTAAAGTCATCAATGACACCCATGTTGATATATTTAATTAGTGTATTTTAGCTTAAAAACTGTATTTTCCTCAACTTACCTGACTCTTTCCATGCTTAGAACATTTTCACAGGCCCCATTTATCCCAAATGGAAAATTCGAGTCCACTCTAAGTAAAAGCAAAATTATCAGAAGTAACAATTTGTGCCTTTCTCAAGGAAACTGAAGAGGTGCTTTTGTTTTGCTCAAATCAACAACTCTTCTATTTTGCTGAAAACTTGAATGTCAGGATACTAAAATCCTGGCAGTTTATTTTCCCGGAATCACTACCACTTGTCCCTAGCATGGCTCCATCAGCAAAATCCCTATAAATCCCCTATGCAGTTTAATCTCTTTGAAACGGTTTCTTCAGAGGCTATTATTCCTGCTGTGCATCAGTTTATAAAGGAAAACTTTATTCTTTCAGATCTCCTTTTTATTTAAACACAGGATTAATTAATTTTTATTTTTCACTTTATTTTTTTTAGATTCTTTGAATTATTGGACAATACAAGACACTCTTTCCTTAAAGCATTTCCTTATGAAAGAAACGATATCACACTTTTCTTGTTTCCACCTTTTGGCTACTGCTTTGGTTTCTATTTTTTGGTTTTATCTTTTTTATATGATTCTTAAATTTTGAATTCTTCTAGAATTGCCTTTAACATGGCTATATTGTCATTTTAATCATTCTTTCTGAGATGCTTTACTCATTTTCATAATTTTCAGTATAAAATAAATCTCAGTGGTTCTGGTATAATATAAATCTCAATGAATCACAAAAAATGTATATCCAGAGCAGTCCTTCACATTGACCCTCAAAATCGTGTGTCTAGTGTGTGTGTGTGTGTGTGTGTGTGTGTAAGTGTGTGAGTGTGTTCTGAGACGGAGTCTTGCTTTGTCACCAGGCTGGAGTGCAGTGGTGCAATCTCGGTTCACTGCAACCTCTGTCTCTAGGGTTCAAGTGATTCTCCTGCCTCAGCCTCCCGAATAGCAGGGACTACAGGCACACACAACGCCCAGCTAACTTTTGTATTTTTAGTAGAGATGGGGTTTCACCATGTTGGCCAGGATGGTCTCGATCTCTTGACCTCAAGTGATCAGCCTCCCAAAGTGGTGAGATTACAGGCGTAAGCCACTGTGCCTGGCCTAGTGTGTGTTTTCTTAAACGCACTTTTTTTCTTTTGCCAAACAAATCACAATATCTTGACATGTTCAAAATCGAAGTCATAGTTCCCCACAAATTTCTTCTGCAGTTAACCTATCTTAGTAAATAAATTGCCCCCAGAGATCTTGGTAGCAAGAAATATAACATCTCCCTCTCTCTCTATCCAGTTGTGTCCTTTCCCTCTGACCGTTCACTACATTGCATATAAATTGACATGATATGCATGGCCAAATTAGTATTATCTGTCTAATTATTTTGGTACTAAAACAAAATATGCTTAAGGGAGGTACATTCACTAGACTTTACCTCCACTGCCACTAGTCTAGGCAGAGCCATCACATCTACCCTAATGGGGAGAAAGATGCTTTTCTCTGGTCTTGAAGCCTCTGTATTCATTTCACAGCAATCTTCATAGAGTAGACTGACCAGCTTTTCAAATGCCAACTGAATCCTCTCTTAAAAATACTAACACATTCTCTCGTAAAATCCCCACAACGTTTCAGCATCTGCCTTATTTATGCTGAATTTCCCACACTGAATGCAGTATTTGGCACATAGCAGTAACTCAACAAGTCGTTAAACTCATCATTACAGTCAATGAGTAACTGACTGAGTAGATTTATAGTTCTTGACCGTTTAGAGAAAATGTAAATATCTGTATGCTAATGAGGAGATACAGTCAGTGAACCAAGGGGCAAAGTTACCAGTGATCAGAATGTGTACCCTTTACAAGGAACACTTATATGTTCATTCAGGGAAAAATTCTGTAAAAGTAGAAAATTATATCTATGATTTAAAAAAAAAAAAAAACATTTTGCAAAAGATGTCATCTGTTACCTGTGAGACTTTGATATTAAATGAAAATATTGAGGATTATAAGACTTAAAGACTTATTTATAGACTTCATTATAATATATAAAATTATTTCACATATTAAATATTTTGATATATTTAGTATCAAATATAAATACAAAATATAAAAGATTGTATAAGAAAAAAATTCTAATGGTTTTACAATCCATGCAATTTCAAGATTTATGCGTAAGATGATAGTGCATTATATGCTCATGCCATTAGGTTCATATTTAAATTTTCACAAACCCTTAAGTGAAAATAAAATAAGTTTTTGCTTACAAAGCTGACTCAAGTGCATTGTGGCTACATGCTCAAGCCATTTGTTTTCCACTGAATTGAGCCTACTTTTCTTTGGCCAAGAAAGGTACTGTCAGACTCATGATTAGTGAGTAGCAGAAGAGTAGTGCCCTGAATTTAATGCTGATCAAAACATATTTCCTTTTTTTCAAAACTCTACATTTCTTCAGCAGCTCCTGTTGAAAAGCAAAACTGTTTCTAAGCAGAGAAGGGGCTCAAAAGTCTTTCAATTCAGATCAGATTGTATAAAACCTTATCCTGCCACAGGGGAGCGCTTTGCTTTTTTTTTGTGGATGACATTGTCTCACTTTTCCTCTGCATTACCCATTAATGAATTCCCTGTACTATAAGTGAGATTATGCATTATTTGAATACCACGTTGTTCTCTTGCATAAAACCAGGGTATGGGGAGGAGAGAAAATCGTTTTTACTGTAAATGCACTGAGTCACTTAAGTGGCTGTCAGGTGTCTCTCATTTCAAAAAAATCTTTTCTCAGTGTCCCCTGGGAAGTTCAGAACATTTCTTTGGAAATGAAAATGTTTTTCTTCCCACTCTTACTGCATTTCTTTGAAGCCCACATACAAGCCATTATTCAAAGAATGAGTAATCCTGAAAAGTCCCCTGGGAGATGATCCTGATGCATACTGAATATAATGTAAGACACCACACAGAATGAAGTACCTTTTTTTTCTTTCTTTCTTTCTTCTTTTTTTTTTTTTTTTTTTTTTTTTGGTAAATAACTTGTCTAGTTAAAAAAAAGTTAAAACAAAAAAGTTTTTTCCTCAAATTGTGTGCGTATTTATTTCAGCAGCAGACTGCCATTTTAAAAAAAGACATTTGAGGCTGCCAGATTAATCTTTAACTATATTTTATAAACATCATAACCCATATCACATTTCAACCTCAGATTTTTACCATCTTGGGCCATTAAGATGTTTTATGAGGTTTCATAAAGTATATATAAAATACTTGAAAATGACTGGATGGAGAGTGACTGAGACTGTTTGGAGGAAAGAAAAGGATGCTATCAAAACAAATCTAAAACATGCTACACAATACATTAAAAAAAAAAGATTCTTGACAATGCAAACTTCAAATGAATTAGAATAAAAGAGGAAATTTACCATTGTTTAATCACTAACTTGACGAACATAAATCTTCCTGAATTTAACAATATGCTTTCCTTAGAATATTTTTAAATGATAAAGGTTATACTCCATGGTAGTAATAACAACCTATATTAAATTTATTTTTTTATTTAAAATAACTGAAAACATCAAAAACTTTTTTCACAAATAATTCTTTCAAGTTTTTGCTTATGGCCATATACTGCATTATCAGGTATTTTCTATCCCCCTTTCTTGCTTTTAATTTTAACCGTAAAAATGATCTTAATGTGACATACTACTTTTACTTATTTTTTATTGTTAAATCATAATATCTTCAGGCTTTCAAAAAATGGACAGGTTCTGAATTCAGAGAAAGATTACTGTGAGAGTTATAATAATGAGTAGTATACAGATGTTTCAGGATTTAATGCGGATTCCAAGGCAGACTAAGTTTTGAAAACATAATGAATTAATTTAGAATGAGTTTTTTTAATCTTTTTTATGTCAATTGTGTAATATGCTTGCTAGACTTTTGTAGCTCTATCACAATACTTATGATTTTGGGAGGCAGCGTTGGCTAATGGAAATGATAATAACCTGAGTGCCAACACCAGAATTCTAAACACATGTAGAATATGAACTACTTTTGTTGTTTGGGGCATATCATTTTATTGCCCCATCTCTTGAAACAGAGATTTGGATTTGTTGATCCTTAATATATTACTGACTTTTCTTGATTCTTGACTTTTTATACTCATTTGTTCATCTACTTTCACTTTCAACAAATATTTAGTAAGAATCTGCTATTTGTTGATGACCTAAAAATAGTGTATAAGCCAGAAATAAATCTAACGTATAGCCAAGGGAAATAATATTAAAAACGTAAACAAATATATAAAAGAGTATTGATGAAAATAAATCAGAATAAGGGCATAATGTGTGTAGAGGTTAGTTTAGTGTGGATAATGTCAGAAAGCATATGAAGAGGTAACATTTGATACGAGCCTGGAATGAAGAGGTTTTGTGAAGATTTTAGGGAAAATAATATTTCAGGTTGAAGAAACAACATATTCTAAAGGCCTGAAATAGGAATAAGCTCAGAGTATTCGAAGAAAAGAAAGAGTCAATATGGTTGATGCAGAATAATACAGTAGTGGTAATTATGAAAGGTAGGCAGGGTCAGGCCATCATGGGCTTTCTACTCTAGAAATGGAAGTTACAGGTTTATTTTAAAAGTGAACGTAAGCCATTGGGCATGTTTTAATAGGTGGAGGGTCACTTTTGATAGCTAAGTAAAATGGATTATAGGGGTGCAAGAAGAGAAACAGAGAGACTAGTTAGGTTATTGCAACAGAGTATAGGCAAGGGAGGTAACAGTGAAGGTGGTGAGAGGTGACCGATTTAGAATATATTTTATAAGGCCAGTGCAGTGGCTCACATCTGTAATCCCAGCACTTTGGGAGGCCAAGGCAGGCAGATCACTTGAGGTCAGGAGTTCAAGACCAACCTGGTGAACACGGTGAAACCCCATCTCTACTAAAAATACAAAAATTTGCCAGGCACTCGCCTGCAGTCTCAGCTACTAGGGAGACTGAGGCAGGAGAATTGCTTGAGTCCAGAAGGCAGAGGGTGCAGTGAGCCGAGATCGCACCACTGCACTCCAGCCTGGGTGACAGATACAAACTCCATCTCAAGAGAAAAAAAAAAAAAAAAAAAGAAGAATATATTTTATAGGTACAGTTTATGGAATTATCTCCTGGGTTCCTTGTGAAGTGTAGTGGAAAGAGAAGATTCCAGAACAACTATGAGTATGTATTTCTGGATAACAGCTTTAGTTTTGGGATTAGGAAAAAATTCTGGGTAGGGAGATTTTGAGGGTATTGGGCAGTCATCAATTTTTATCATGAGAAGGTGTTTTATTACCAGCTAGCAAAGTACAGGTGAGGTATTAGAATAAATCTGAATGACAATTCTTATTGTACTTTCATCATTATGAGACAGGTAAATATATCATTTCCCTGCTATAGTCACTTTTTAGTCTTCATTTCCTGTATTTCCTTGCCTTTCCTTTCATTTCTTTCATTTTGTTTAGCTTTTCCTTTGTGGTATGTGTTACAAATACAGGATATTGATGATTTTTAAAGTCTGAAATATTGCACCTGCCGTGACATTTCTTCTGATCCCATGGCTCTAATCCTGTGAGCTGGTTGGGAGGTCCAAAGCCAGAGGCTTCTCTGGACAACCAATTTAGTCTGATGTTGCAAGAAAAAATAAATCATTGAGCATGTAAATGCCTCTTTCTGGGAGACATTTGTAAAGTATACGAGTTCTAGACTGAATTCTTTTCCATGATCCAATAGCAACAGCCATAACCAAGAAGATATATGCAAGTGCTGATGAGTACACATTCTGAAGGTTACTTTGATATATGTGTTTGCCAAGAATCTTAGTTGATGTATTCTCTAGCCCAGGCCTAATTTTTCTTCTTTTCAAATAAACAATGATCTAAATTCTCAGGAAATCATAAGACCCAGTGACTTCGCACAGAGATATTTTGCATATCCAGATTTTACTCATGATTTATGATTTACAGTATGAGGCTGTTTCTTTTTTTTTTTTTTTTTTTTTTTTTTCTTTTTTTTGAGGCGGAGTCTCGCTCTGTCGCCCAGGCTGGAGTGCAGTGGCGCGATCTCGGCTCACTGCAAGCTCCGCCTCCCGGGTTCCCGCCATTCTCCTGCCTCAGCCTCCCGAGTAGCTGGGACTACAGGCGCCCGCCACCTCGCCCGGCTAATTTTTTTGTATTTTTAGTGGAGACGGGGTTTCATTGTGTTAGCCAGGATGGTCTCGATCTCCTGACCTCGTGATCCGCCCGTCTCGGCCTCCCAAAGTGCTGGGATTACAGGCTTGAGCCACCGCGCCCGGCCGAGGCTGTTTCATATGCATTGTGAAATTTGTTGCTTGCTGTTACTGGTTAGGAGGAGAGGAGAGACGAGAAGCTGTAAAGGAGAGAGGATCACAGCTTCCCTTCATACCTGTTATGGAGACAAAAATTGTTAGCAATGATGAGATCTAATTCCAACTTGATAACATCATTTGAAGTAGCATGTCAACAGAAGATTTCAATTATTAATTAATGATAGTCAACACTTATGTAGGATTTAATATTTTTCGAGGATTCTTATGTGGTTTCCATAAATGTTAACTCATTTAATCCGTATAATAACTGTAGGAGATAGACATTATTCTTCCAATTTTAGAGAATAAATGGAAGCACAGACAAGGTCAAATAATCTATGCAAGTTACATGGCTATTAAGTTTTAGAATTGTGAATAAAAAACAGCGCTGTTAACCATGATGACACCTAGAAACATTAAACAGCAAGCTAGCACAAGTTTGAAGACACCTTTCTTAAAAACAACCTCATAAACATGACATATTTCAGTTGTAGTGAAAATATAAAATATGGTTCTGTACTATGTGCACATAGACATTAGTAGGACTTTGTTTTTAACAATTGATACTTTTCTTTTTATTTATTCAGTTTACAAATGTTTACTGAAATGTTTGCTGTAGGATTTTGTAATTCAACAGTGAACAGAAAGGCATCAAATCCCACCTTCACTGAGTTTACTTTCTAAAGGCAGAAATTTTGCTTTTTTTTTTTTTTTTTTTAATCTTTTGCCTAACAGACAAGGAATAAACATCATTGACCTAACAGTGAATGTGAAGAGGATCCTAGCCCAAGAGTGATATGACCATATATGTCTCAGAACGTTTAGGCATAATTTTTTTTTTTGACTCTACAGTCAGAAACGTTTGCGCCACAGCAACTCCGTCTTGAATAGGGGCTGGGGAAAACAAAGTTGAGACCTACTGGGGTCCATTTGCAGCGGGTTAAGGCATTATAAGTCACAGGATGAGATAAGAGTTTGGCACAAGAAACAAGTCATAAAGACCTGGCTGATAAAGTAGGTTGCAGTAAAGAAAACAAACCAAAACCAAGATAGCAACAAAAGTGACCTCTGTTTGCCCTCAATGCTCATTATAAGTTAATTATAATACATTAGCATGCTAAGGGACTCTCCCACCAGTGCTATGACAGTTTACAAATGCCATGGCAATGACTGGAAGTTACCCTATGTGGTCTGAAGAGGAGAAGAACCCTCAGTTCTGGGAATTGCCCACCCATTTCCTCATGAATAATTTCCTACTATTCCTTAGGAATAATCTACCCCTTGTTTAACATATAATCAAGAAATAACCATAAAAATAGGCAACCAACAGCCCTGGGCTGCTCTGCTGATGGAGTCGCTTTTCTTTATTTCTTTACTTTCTTAATAAACTTGCTTTCAATTTACTTTATGGATTCTTCTCGAATTCTTTTTTGCGTGAAATCCAAGAAGCATCTCTTGGGTCTGGATCCAGACCTCTTTCCGGTAACAATACCACAGTTTTACAAGTGATAATTGATTTTTAGTGCCTGCAAAAGTAAACTAAAGTTTTAACCCACTGGAAATCTAAGAGAACTGCATGAAGGAGGCCATTTACTAATTAAATCCCTGTATCGTTTCATGGAAAAGGATTTTTGTTTTTGTTTCTCTTTCACTAGCACTTCACAGCATCTACAGAACATTAAGTCAGCTAAGAATTCTATAGCACTTGCTTGGTTATGCTTCAGAGGAAACATCATTAATGACAATAATCTTTGAAAGCTTACTTGGAATGAAGAAAGCTACATTTTGGCACTTCTCTGAATTTCTCCAGTTTTGAATTAAACAGGACAAATGGGCTGCTGAATGTTGTTATTGCATCTTCAGTCAGCAAGAAAATGGTATTCTGTGCTGCTCACTTACGTAGAATATTGGGATATGAAATAATCAGACAATCTTTGTGTCTGGAATATCTTCCTTCAGGTTTTACACAATCAGCGATTTATTGTGCCCATTAGACAGTGGTTTCACGTAATGTTTTGCTGTTGTTTTGAAGTGGTAACATTTTAAGTGCTGGTTGTCTTGTTTGGATGGGGGCGCTTATTTATGAATGTTTTCCAAAGACCAAATAGAGGAGTTTGTGTGTTTTAGACAAATCAATAAAAACACACACACATAAATAAATGAAGCACATCTGTGAAACATTTTTACTATGACCTAGTTAAGGGCTTTTGTTTTATCACTGTTAAAGTGTTCTCAAAACATTTACGACCATTAGAATTTGATATCTGAAGTTTTCAGGGGTTTATGCTGTTGGTTGTTTGAGAAGGATAGCGTGTGTTGTTAGCAGTACAAACTCAGACATCTCAGAAAGCCATTTTTAGACTTCTTTTCTTCTTTATTTTTAGTAGTAACCTTGCAGCTCAGTACGAGAGCTTCTCTGTGTGATTTCACAATGTGCCAATGCTGTGATGTGAAATTGCAGTATGCAACTCTGCCCCCAGGAATTTAGCAGCCTGAAGTTGAACTTTGATAAAAATGAATGGATTACTTCTCCCCAATGGGAGAACTGAATGACCTGGTATGCAAGGCATTAAATGGTGAATCAGAAGTCATAGCCTTGTCACTTGCTTGCTGTGTGACCTTGGGCAAATCAATTAACTTCTCTGTGCCTCGGGTTCTCCATCTGTATAATGAGGACTGTGATACCTACCTTAAAAGAAAGGGAAAAGGATTAATGAGCAATGTCTGCAAAACACATTAAGCTCCACGGAAGAGAGGTGCTCTATAATTACAAGCCATTATTACTGAATGTAAAAGACAGTAAAAGGGAACCATTATTTTATCTTCTCCAGTAGGAGTTATTTCAATGAATGCAGTTTTTGGTAGAATCTTAAAGCCAAGTAGCTTATTTAAAATGCTTTAATTTTTCAAAAATTTCTCTTAATTATAAAATATCAGATTTTCAATATAATAGATCTGAGGAGTAAGCCAATTCGGTACTTTCGCAGAATGCAAATTACTAAATATTGAGCGTCAGATGGCCTCAAATTTATTCTACTGCCTATATAGCACTGAGCCTAATTCATCTTGGGGAGATAGTTATCTATTATATTCTTAGAGCCTTAAAAGAGTATTTCTAATACCTCTTCTACTAACCTGCTCTATTTTTAGCAAAACAGGCTTTCACATTAAGTAAATAGTTCGTGCTGAATTTAATGGCAATATTTTTATTCTCAGTGGAAAAGAGAATGGTGATTTTACATATCATATTAAACTTCTGTATGTTTAAAGAGAATTACTAAGTGGTATTTTTCTCTCAATGCTAAATAGCCCTATCATTTTGCATTATTCTTCAGAGGTTCACCTTTAGCGATATTGCTCTCTCTTTTCTCTCTGAATCTCATTCAGTATTTTGCAGTATGTTTAGCATTGCAAGGTCCAAGCTGTGAAGAAATATCGCTTTTTTAATTTTTTTTTTTTGACAGAGTTTCAATCTTGTTGCCCAGGCTGTAGGGCAATGGTGGGATCTCTGCTCACTGCAGCCTTCACCACCTGGGTTCAAACAATTCTTCTGCCTCAACCTTCTGAGTAGCTGGGATTACAGGTGCATGCCACCACACCCGGCTAATTTTTGTATTTTTAGTAGACACATGGTTTTGCCATGTTGACCAGGCTGGTCTCAAACTCCTGATCTTAGGTGATCCACCTGCCTTGGCCCTTGGCCTCCCAAAGTGTTGGGATTGCAGGTGTGAGCCACCACACCTGGCCACTTTTTTTTTTTTTTAAATAGAAATGGAGTCTCACTCTGTTACCCTGACTGGAGTGCGGTGGTGCAATCATAGCTCACTGCAGCCTCGACCTGGACTCAAGTGATTTTTCCATCTCACCCTCTTGAGTAGCTGTGTGTCACTCGCCCAGCTAACTATTTAAATTTTTGTGTAGAGACAGGGTCTCCCTGTGTTGCCCAGGCTGATCTCGAACTCCTGGTCTCAAGCAATCCTCCAGCTTTGGCCTCCCAACGTGATAAGATTACAGGAATGAGTCACTGCACCTGACCCCAATTCAGCTTCTATTAGTTGTACCACCTAATTGCTTGAATTCTTTGGAAGTCACTGAAACTTCCAATTGCTTAGTTAACTTATTGGCAACCTAAAAAGGTAGGACTAAATCATAAGGGTTGATTCTGACACTCACACCTTACATTGCTATATAATTTTGTTTTTTTATTTTTCATTAGTTGATCGAATGTCAACCTGGTGTTCCAAATCTTTCAAATGATTTTATATATTCTATTTTCTCCACAGTTTTGTTTAAATGTAATTACTTCTTTTTATTGATAAAAGAAATGAATTCAAACAGGAAGCACCATGTTGCTTGCACTTAAGGGTCCAGCTGTTGGAGTCAGACGTTTGGGATTGAATTCAATTAATTCATTTCCCTAGATCTCAATTGTCTCTGTGTTTCTAATAACACTTATTTCAATGATTTAATGAAGATTAAATTAGATAATATGTTGTAGGTGCTTAACATAATATCTGGTATGTTAAACCTTTGGTAATTGGTAGCTTTTGGTGATGATTGTGATTGAGGTCATAGTTACTTTGCTGATTTATTTTCCTAGGTAATATGTGTAGCAGGTAGAGCCATAGTTTTGATGGAAGTTTGTCCCAAGCCCAAATTTCAGCCACTTCAAAGCCTTTAGCTAAGTTTTACGGTATCAACAAAGAAGTTACTGTTCAACAGAACAGGCAATTTCTCATTTTCTTTTTGTCTTCCTTTGAGGTAGCTAACATTACTGGGTAAAGTTCTCGTTGAGAAATTTGCTTTATTTGTCACATATACATGCATAGATTCGTATGCATATTTATAACAAACTACTCAATGCCTTGACTTACAATTTTTTGACTTTATGGTGGTTTAGAAGCAATACACACTTAACAAGGACTGTATTTCAAATTATGAATCTTGATCCTTTTTCAGGCTAGCGATATGTAGTAAGATACTCTCTCATGATGCTAGGCAGCAGCAGTGAGCTGCAGCTCCCAGTCAGCCCCATGGTCACAAGCATAAACAACTTGGTACTATACAGAGGACTGTGTTGCTAGCATTTTTGGAAGGGCGGGGGATAATAATAAAAAGAAGAAACAAGCTATACAGTCAAAACTAGATGCCTTCCTGAAAAACAATATGCCTGCTCAGTCATCAACAAGTGACCCTTAGTGCCTTCTACCAGCTTTTCTCGAGACTCATCCGAAGAGAGAGAAATTGATGACCTTGTGGCTGTAGTAACCCCATCATCCAGCAATTAATTTTAGTTAAACACTACGAAGATTCCTCAGGCCCAGTGTGCCCTCAGCTGTGTACAATAATGGTGAGTACCCATACAACCATTCTGTTTTTCACTTACAGTACAGTATTGAATAAATGACATGAGATGTTCAATACTTTATTATAAAAGAGGCTTTTAGATGGCTTTGCCCAATTGTAGACTAATGTATGTGTTCTGAGCATATTTAAGGTGGGCTAGGCTAAGTTACAATATTCAGTAGATTAGGTGTATTAAGTGCATTTTCAACTTACAATGTTTTAAATTTATGATGGTTTATTGGGATGTAAGTCCATTATAAGTCAAGAATCATCTGTATTTAAAACATATTTACACATACATCTCAAAATATATTTCTAAAAACTTAATTACTTAACAATTAGTTGGTTGATAAAGAGTGTAAAAATCCTGGTAATAAGTAAGCCAAATAACCAACTAATTCATTTCTTTGTTCATCCACAGGGAGTACTTCAATGATGTGTTATGACTAACATTGTGCTGGGAATATGAAGGCTATAAAGCTGGTTCAATCTTTCCAGACCGTGAGACATTTTATAACACGGATTCTGCCTTTTTTCTCTGAATATCTAATGACTTAATAAGCAGTAACTCTTAAGAAGTTCCTCATGAATTTTGAATAAAACTAAGTTTTCATGAGGAACCAATAGCCAAGTAGGAGGTTAAGACATGTATCAATCTGATTTTGATACAAAGTAAAAATATGGTCACCATAAAAGTATGGAGAAAAGGCTTTCAGAATTCAGCAGTGGGTGAGATCTCTCCTAGGGTATAAGACAACATTTTCTGAAGGAAGAAGGAATATAAGTGGAGCATTAAAGCATAAGTAAAAACAGAAACAGAGAAAGAGGAAGAGAAAGAAAGGCTAGTGAAAGCAAAGGGAATATCCAGGAAAGCAAGATTTGTATTTATTTTTTCCTCTGAGTGGGGCACTGTCCTGTTTGCATATGTGTACATTCTTCCATTTCTATAAAGTAAGTATCATTTTAGAAAGGAGGAAAATGAAATTAAAAGACGGTAAGACATTTGGTTAGTAATGAGAAAACTGGACGTGTCAGGGTAAGTGTAACTGTCCAGCTTCATCCTTTAGGTCCTGAGGGTCTAGGGATTGGGTGGGAAGTTAATAAGAATCAGAGAACAGTTGAATTTGTCTGGAGAAAGGGGTTCTGGATCTCTTTGATCTTAATTTTGTTCATAAACAGCTGGGCTAGAACTGACTTTGCCTTCAGATAATATAGACCCAGATGACCTTGGTTTGCATGCTTTGAATCACTCTGCGACCTTGGGTCTCACTCTACTTCTTGTTTCATTTTTCTATCTGCACAAATTTGATAATCATATTTTAGTTGTAAAGTCAGGGAGATCTTGGTTTATTTCCTGATGACAATTAGAGATATGTGGCCCTAGGCAATTTTTTAAACTTTCTGAACTTCATTTTCTGTATCTATATAGTTTTGATAATGTTATTTATCATTTATTATTTTATGAAGATTAGAAATAATACATGGTAAAATTTAATGAACATTCTGTCAAGCAGGGATAATATAATTTTCTCCTTAGGATTATTTTGGGGATTAAAATAGATAAGGCAAATGATGACAGTGTTTTGTAACATAGGTATTTAGATATTGAGATAAAAGTACCACTATTACAAAAAGTTTTATATATACACATATATATGTATATAATGTTATACCCACATGCACCCACTCACTTCTCCTACATACCCACATGTTTATATAAAGTCACCATACATTGCCTAATGCAGAGCAGCTACTTGATAAATATTAACTCAAGGGCCATGCAGCTCTATATTAATGCTAGAAATAAGAATATTTTATCAGTTTGGACATCCTGTTTTAAATTATATTTATATATATAAATTTATGATTTCTGTATGGAGTTAATTGAAAGAAAATGAATTGCAACACAGAGATATTCTAATATAGATGAGACACATATATACTATTGTCATATCATATTATTGATTCAGTTGAATTTTTTACTTAACAGTATTTATTTCTCATGACATTAAATTGTTATATACAACATATTAGTTTAATTAAGTAATCATTTATTCTTAAGCATTTGAATTATTTGAATTTTTTAAAATTGCAAATAATGGAATCAAGAGGAAATATTGGGCCCTTCTTCCTGACTGTATACCTTTTTCCCTTCTTTGAAAACTTTTGTTTATGTTTATGGATTTAGGGATATAAATGCGGTTGTGCTACATGGATATACTGCATAGTGGTAAAGCCTGGTGGGCATTTCATATTCACAGCACCTGGATCATGTACATTGGAGACGATAGGTAATATTTCATCCCCCACTGCCCTCCAACTCTTCCTCCTTTTAAAGTCTTTAATGTCTATTATTCCACTCTCTATGTCCATGCATACTCACTGTTTAGTTACCACTTATAAGTGACAACATCCATTTTTTTTTTTTTTTTTAGAGACGGAGTCTCACTCTGTCACCCAGGTTGGAGTGCAGTGGCGCGATCTCAGCTCACTGCAACTCCACTTCCCAGGTTCATGCCATTCTCCTGCTTCAGCCTCCCGAATAGCTGGGACTACAGGCACCCGCCACCATGCCCGGCTAATTTTTTGTAATTTTAGTAGAGACGGGGTTTCACTGTATTAGGCAGGGTGGTCTCGATCTCCTGACCTCGTGATCCACCCGCCTCAGCCTCCCAGAACACGCAGTTTTTTACTTCCTGTCTGAGTCATTTCACTAAAAACAATGACTTCCTGCTCCATACATGTTGCTGCAAAGTACATGATTTCATTCTTTTTTGTGGCTGAGTAGTAGTCCACAATATATAATACATTTTTAAATCCAGTCATCTGTTGATGGGAACTTAGGTTGATTTCATGACTTCACTCTTGTGAATTGTTTTGCAACAAACATGATGACAGGTGTCTTTTAGATTTAACGGTTTCTTTTCCTTTGGGAGAGACACTTAGTAGTGGGATTACTGGATGGAATGGTAGTTCTATTTTTAGTTTTTTGTGAAATCGTCATATCGTTTTCCATGGAGGTTGTACTAATTTAGATTCCCACCAACAGTGTATAGGCATTCCATTTTCTCTGCATTCTCACCAACATCTGTTGTTTTTTGACTTTTTAATAATAGACATTCTGACTGGTGTAGGATAGTATTCCATTGCAGTTTTAGTTTCCATTGTTTTGATGAGTAGTGCTGTTGAACATTTTTTATATATTTGTTGTCCACTTCTATGTCTTCTTTGAGAAATGGTCGTTTGTGTTCCTTGCCTACTTTTTAATGGCGTTATTTATGTATTTTTCTTATTGATTTGTTTGAGTTCCTTCTGTATTCTGGATATTAGCCCTTTGTTGGATGCATTGTTTGCAAATATTTCCTCTCATTCTGTAGGGTGTCTGTTTACTCTGTTGATTATTTCTTTTGCTGTGCAGAAGCTTTTTAGTTTAGTGCTAGTTGTCTATTTTTGGTTTTGTTGCTTTTCTTTTTGAGAACGTAGCCATAAATTATTTGCCTTCTAGGATTTTTATAGTTACAGGTTTTGTCTTTAATACATCTTCAATTAATTTTTTATATGGTAGGGATAGGTGTCCAGTTTAACTCTTGTTCTTATGGCTCCCCAATTTTCATAAAGTCATTGATTGGATATGGTGTCCTTACCCTAGAGTTCATGTTGTCAAACTTTATCAAACATCAGTTAGTTGTAGAAATGTGTCCTTAATTCTGGGTTCTCTATTTTATTCTGACTGTCTGTTTTTTACCAGTACCATGCTGTTTTGGTTACTATTGCCTTATAGTATAATTTGAGGTCAGGTAATGTGATACCTCCAGTTTTATGCTTAGAATTGATTGCTTTGGCTGTTCATACTATTTTTTTTTTTTTGGTTCCATATACATTTTAGGATTGCTTTTTCTAATTTTGATTATATATTTTGTAGAAAAAGATGAATCTCATTTCCAAAAGTTAAATTCCTAGACTAGAGGATATGTACATTTTCAAATATTTTTATACATGATATCAAACTGCCTTTCAGGAATATTGTCCTGTCTCTTTAATTAACATTCTCTTTTTTTTTTTTTTTTTTTTGAGACGGAGTCTGGCTCTGTCACCCAGGCTGGAGTGCAGTGGCGCGATCTCGGCTCACTGCAAGCTCCGCCTCCCGGGTTTACGCCATTCTCCTGCCTCAGCCTCCCGAGTAGCTGGGACTACAGGCGCCCGCCACCTCGCCCGGCTAGTTTTTTGTATTTTTTAGTAGAGAAGGGGTTTCACCGTGTTAGCCAGGATGGTCTCGATCTCCTGACCTCGTGATCCGCCCGTCTCGGCCTCCCAAAGTGCTGGGATTACAGGCTTGATAATTAACATTCTCAACCTGATTTGTACCATTTGGAAAAGACTGTCATTTGTCTTTCTTTTGTTCTTTTCCTTTCTGGCAGCTACTCTGAACTCTCATGTAAATTATTCTACTGAATGTCAAAGATCTGAAGATCATTCACATAATTTTCTATGTATTATGCAAGCCTTGTCATTTATTAGAGTAGGAAAAAAATGGTTTATTTTTATTTACTTGTAACTTAGTCTTTATTTTCATGAAATTATAAATTTAAAGGCATGAGAAAAGTTTTCCTGAAATTGAGAGATTTAAATTCATCTTTTAAAATCCCAAAGTGATTTAATATGCCAAATTTAACAAACTATGCAGACTTATTTATATCCACTTTTATCAAGCTTAAATTTAAAATATTTCTGTCACTAAAGTGACTCTCAAGTTAGTGCCAAAAGACTAAACTTGCCATATGAAAACTATTTTGGAAGTTGGAAAACCTGAAGTCTTGAAATCTATTTGAGCAATAAGTTTAGTCTTTTGGTATACAATTATTTTGTATGCTTATGTCACTATTCTGAAACTACTTTCATGGATTGCTCTCCAAAATTAACTTTCCATTAGGAGCTAAAAAAAAAAAAAAAGAAGAAGTATATATCTACCAATTCATTGAAAATAAAATGATAAAAAGTGGCAGAGCCAATATGTATTAATACTTTTCCAAAAATAGATATCTGTTTATCATTTTAGGAACTAATTACTTATGACTTGTGTGCACCAAAATAATCAAAGATACCACTAACCTATGTAATGATAATTTCATATTTGTTGGGCAAGATTAGCTTTTGTGTAATTTAGTATGTTCTGGAAAGTAGAACTGGAAACTAAATTGAGATAAGCCCTCTAGCATATTCTTTGGAATTTCTAGTTTGTAGTATTGATGTTGAGTTAATATTTCTGTGTAAGTCATATACATTCAGTGTTAAATAATTTGGGGACTACCTACATTTTTTAAATGAAATTCACTTTTAAAAAATTTCTTCCTTATAACTCTATTTGATTTCATCATTAACTTCTCCTTTAAGAGGTAAATATTGCATGACAAAACTCATCATTCCTGAAGACGGGTTCCTAATTCTTCTAAACAAGTGGACTATCTCTTTAAAATAGAATAACCTGATGGGATGTAAGACCATGAAAAGTTAGGACATTGGATAGGTTCATAGGGGAGCGGGCTTATTCAGTGCAGACTGAGTCAAACTACTGAACAATGGTGTGAAATTGTGCAAGGTTTATCATCATTATTACGTTTTACAGCAGGATAAGGCTATCTGTGGCTCAAAAAACTTAAAGACGCTTGCAGGAGAAGAGGTAGATAGAACCCAGCGAGAGACAGAAGGTTGGCACAAAATGAGAAAAGCACAATTCAGTTGTTTTTAATGCAAAGTTTATATCAGTGAGAATGTTTCAATATAAAGGCATCTATGTTATCTGCCACACGAACTCATTTAAGTAAAAGTCAGCTAACCATGCTGACTGGCAGTTTTATTTTTAAAGAAAATGCTTTATAAGGAATTCTGTGTGGAGATAAAACTGCAAGGAAAGGAAATATCATATGCAAAAAAACTAAACACAAAAGTAGAAACTGAGAAATCAGGAACAGCTTGAACATAAACACAGGTGATGAGGGTAAATGTCAATCCTTCTAGAATTCCCATATTTATTTTGAAGGATAGCAAATTTCCTTTCAATGCACAGGATGGAGCTGATGTAATTGTATTTAAATCTTAAAAGACAAGGTTACCCCAATCATATTGAATAACTTTGGGCTTATATTTGAATTTTTTCATAAAATGATAACTTTCACCAAATCCAGTTCTGCAGAAAATCATTATACCTGTTTCTAGCATGTATGATTTTTCTGCTTACAGTGTTAAAATATTAGTTTTTCATAAAATATTAGTATTTGCTGGTTGAATGTCTGGTTGGATAATTTGAGAATAAAATTTGGCATCTGTTAATCTATTCACTTTCTTATTTTGTCATTTATTAAAATTAAAAAATAAGTGCATATTTTACATTAAAGTATTGAAGAAATAATTCAACATATATTAAGGACTTACTAAACATAAAGAACTGGTGATAAAATGTTGAAGAAAATAGGCATCATTTTTGGATTCATAGAGATCCTATCTGCTGAAAGAAACATTATCTGTATAGTAAGAGAATTAACTAGAAAAATTCAACCTCGCTGAAAGCCACAAAGAAAATACTTATGCATTATGAAAGAATCCGATTTACAAAGTCAGAGAAAGCTTCTTCAAGTAAATTTTGCCTGAATTTCAATCTGAATGTTACATGAGAGGTAACTTATGATAAAGAAAAAAAGCACATTTGCAGAGGAAGGGACTGATAAGCATAAAGTTTTTGCTACAAGAAGGAACAGGTAGAGTTTTCCAGACTATAAGACACTCTGTATTGCTAGAATAGACGCTGAAATAGGGCATGTGGTGTGATGTATGACAGTCGCTTCGGGGTAGTGGTAGAGGGTTCCATCCTGTGTCTTTCTGATCTTTTAAAATAATTTTGGCTTTATTTTAGGAGCAACTATGTATCATTAAAAGATACATGTAGGAAAAAGATGTAAGGAAACAAATATGATTATATTTTTATTTTAAAAAAGCAAACCCTATTTCTTACAGAATGCAGACTGGAAGTGTGAACTAGTGAAATCATCTAAATGTCTATGACAGAAATCCAAATGAGTAAAAATAGTAACTTGATTATGATGCTTATTTATGCAAATAACCATGATAAATACATTCGAGGTAAATAGTTAAACTTCAAAACACAGAAATAGATATTTGGAGTATTGGGTAAAAAAATGGGACTATTGTAGAAAGACTTCATCTTTCTTTCATAGGGTAGTCCATAGGTGTTAAAATCATTTAATAATACAGGCATCTCTGCAAAAAGGCACACTGGGAAGGAAAGAACATAAATTTAGTTGGCACAGGTTGAATAACTGTTGGCTTTCAGCTATTTAAGAAGTTATTAGTTGGCCTTTGACCTAATTATTTTATATGGAAGAAAGAGTCTTAGCTACCTGCCATGACTTCTGATGTCAACTACCCAGATTTAAGCCAAGCTTCATAGTTTAAGGGAACAGTCCTCCACAAGACTACTCTTCATCCAGTTGCTAGTTCAGGGTCCACAGGCCACCCTCACTTTGGACCAGCTGGCTACTAACTTGGGGTAAAGCATATCTCCTCAGGTCCAATAATTTAGTATCAGAGTTCACAGAACTCAGGAAAGTTCTAAATTTATAATTACAGTTTCCTTAGAGGAAAACTATTCAAATCAGAATGTGCCAAGGGGAAAGGCACACAGAGCAAGGTCTTGGAAGGTTCCAGATATGAAGTTTCTATTGTCCTCTCCTCATGGGATCAGGATACATTAACCTCCCAGCACACTGACATATGACAATACACAGAATACTGCCAACCAGGGAAACTCTTCCAAGCTTCAAAATCCAGACTTGTTATTGCAGTTTTATTACGCAGGTAACATTGATTGAATCATTTGTCACAGGGCTCAAACTCCAGCTCTCCTCTCCTCTCCAGAGGTCAGACTGATGACTCTTGTCTCAACGTCTCAATCCTCTAATCACATGACTAGTTTTTCTGGTATGGCCAGGTCTCGTCCTGAGTTATCTAATTTGCATAAACTAAGGGTCCGCCCTGATTTACCTTGTTAGCATTACCCATCAAGTGTCTTCCAAAGGGCTCATAATGAATAACAAAGTCACAACTATCTGTCAGGAAATTTCAAAGATTTTGAGGTTACCATCCAGAAGCCAGGTACAATGGTCAGCCAGATATTTTATTACACACTAGCAATATGTCTGTGAAAAATCTACATCTAGGCAGTTGTTACAGCTATGGATATGAATAAACTTATCTTAAGTATTTGCATGTTGAGCTTGGGAATGGTATTAAGACCTATACTTGGAGACATCCAAAATTTAATGTTTAGGTTGAGGAAGGTGAGTAAATAAGAAAGTGGGTTAGAGAAATAATGAGAACCCAGGGTGGATATCTCCAAATTGGGAGAGATCAGACATGGAACATTGCTGAGAGGTCTTGTAAGAGAAGGCCTATTTTTTTTTTTTAACTGACAAGTGTAATAATTATTTTAGCAATGTTATTTTTAAAGCTGGATGGGAACTGGACACTCAATGAGCAGATGGCTAAGTGGGATTCAGCAAACACAGGCACCTACCTACAGGTATGCGACTGTGAAAGAAAAGGACAGGGCTGGAGAAGTGTAAAGAATCTGAGATTTAGATTTAGTTGAGCTTGGTTTGGTTTTATTGAGGGCCAACTGAAAAGATTTAAAAGTTGATAAGCAAGAGTTAGTAAAGGAAAAGAGATTAATTTTAAAAGAAAAATTGTGTAGTTCCCATGGATGTGGAAGAAAAAGAAGCAAAGCACAGATGGAAGAAGAGCTTTACATAAGAGTAGAAACAGGAGGGGAATGGAGTAGGATAGGCAAAGATAGAATCACTGCATGCCAAGGTTTCATCTGAGCATTGGCACAGAGTAATAAACAAATCAGAATAACTATATCTTAATGGAGCCTATGGTCTAGTGAGGCAACTAACATTAGTCAAAATCACAAGTAATTACCAATGAGAACAGTGTTATTGAGGAGATAACGGTATCTGGATGTAGAAAACCAACAAATAAACTAAATCAACAAATGATTCACCTTACATAGAATATTTTGAGAAATGCTGAAAATCGATATTTAGATCAAAAGTTGGAAATGCTGTTACTATACCTAATGGGTTCACTCACCCAGCGCAGTAAAGCCAGGCACTGACACAAAGATATGCAGTGAGAGCAAAGGTAATTTATTCCAGGGCACCAAGCTAGAAGAATGGACAGTTAAAGTTTAAGACCCAAACTCCCCAGTGCTTTACAAGCAAGAGATTTTAAAGGCAGGGTTACATCTCAGGAAAGCAGAAGTTGTAGGCAAAGTATTAAACCAATACACAGAGGTTGAACATTGGTTTGGCCTATGGGTGTGATCCTCTTTAGGGCCCTTAGAAAGAAATGTAGAACAAAGAACTGCAATCACAATTCAGTAGTCAGTTCTCACATTTCTGTGGTCTATGTTACAGCAATCAGCATTTTCCATCTGGTGGGAGTTTCTGAAAAACAGCTCAAGAAAACATGTTAAGGAATAATTTTTTATTGCTGTGTTTTTCTTGGGAGACTACTGTTATGTGAACCCCAAAATCTTAAATTTGAGATTGGTATCAGTTAATTTAGAAAGTTTATTTTGCAAAGGTTGAGGTTGTGCCCATGCCAGAGCCTCAGGAAGTCCTGAGGACATGTGCCCAAGGTTGTTGGGACACAGCTTAGTTTTTATACATTTTAGGGAGACATGAGACATCAATCAATATAGGTAGGAAGTACATTGCTTCAATCTGGAAAGTCAGGACAAGTTGAAGCAAAGGTGGGAAGACTCCAAGCAGGGAGGGGGCTTCCAGGTCACAGATAGGTGAGAGATGAAGGGTTGTGTTCCTCTGAGTTTCTGATTAGCCTTTCCAAAGGAGGCAATCAGATATGCATCTGTCTCAGTGAACAGAGGGGTGACTTTGAGTAGAATGGGAAGTAGGTTTGCCCTAAGCAGTTCCCAACTTTGTCCTTTAGTTCAGTGATTTAGGGGCCCCAAGATTTACTTTCTTTTCACAGTTAGTATCTTCATTCTTATCAGATTGCTCATTTACTTTTCAAGATTAGTTAGGGCCTGAAATTTCCCTGGAAGGAACTCAAGATCTTTCCTTTATTCAATGACTGGGGGACCTGGAAAGCACTTAATAGAATTCTCTGCTCCATCTCAAGGCCTGGTTTGCAGAGGGATAGGAGTGGACGAAAGAGAAGGAAGAGTTCCTCACACAGTATTTACACCTTATGCAAAAGCCCTATCCAGGGTAAGAATGAGGGTGCCATAGTTAAGAAAGGAAAGAAAACCAAGGATACTAAAATATAGTGAACAGAAGTAAGGTGGAGCAGTAGGGTGAGGTTATTTAAAATGTAGAAAGAAAAAAACAGTCTGTTTTATATACCCATGTATCTGTTCTTTTTATAATTTCTCCTTTCTTCCTGATGCTCCAAAATTATCATTTCCTGCCTGTTTGATATGGTTTGGTTCTGTCTCCACCCAAATTTTATCTTGAATTGTAGCTCCCATAATTCCCACGTGTCATGGAAAGGACCCAGTGGGAGGCAATTGAATCATGGGAGTGGGTCTTTCCCATGCTGTTCTCCTGATAGTGAACAAGTTTCATGAGATCTGATGGTTTTATAAATGCGAGTTCCCCTGCACACACTCTCTTCCCTGCCACCATGTAAAACGTGACTTTACTGTTCATTCACCTTCCACCATGATTTTGAGGCCTCCCCAGCCATGTTGAACTGTAAATCAATTAAACCTCTTTCCTTTATAAATTACCCAGTCTCAGGTTTGTCTTTATGTGCAGCATGAGAACAGACTAATACACTGCTCAAATAACTTCCTTTAGTCATTCTTTAAGAGTAGATCTGCTGGCAACAAAGTTTTAAAATTTTCCTTAAGTTAAGATATATTTATTTCCCCTTCATTCCTGAAGGTTAAACTAATATAGAATTTGTGGTTGACAGGGTTGGTTTTTCCTGTTTGTTTGGTTTGTTTTCTTTTTATTCCAGCACTTGAAAAATATGGACTTATTCTGGACTCCATGGTTTCAGATGAGAAATCTACTGACATTACAATCTATATTCCTCTTTAAGTTGTTTCTGTCTGACTGCTTTCAAGATGTATTTCTTTGTCTTTCAAAATGTTCAGAAGTTTGACTATGTTATCTCTTGGTATAGATTTCTTTGTCTGTAATGCCTTTGAATTTCATTAAGTTTCTTGAATCCGTAACTGTGTGTGTGTGTGTGTGTGTGTGTGTGTGTGTGTGTTTGTATATGTGTATGTTTTAACCAAACTTGAAAAGTTTCCAAATCATTATTTCTTCCCGTATTCTTTTGTCTCACACTCTTTCCATGTTCTTCAGGAAGCTGATGAAACAAATGTATCTTTTGTTGTCTCACATGTTTCTGTGGTTTTGTTCATCTTTTGTCTGATCTATTTCCTCCCTTCTGTTCAGGTTAGGTAAATTCTGAACTGGGTGCATTCAATCAAGTTCACTGATTCTATTCTCTATCTTTTCTAATCTATTCCTGAGCTGAAAATTTGGTTAATGTATCATTCAGTTCCTTATTCCAGTCGGCTCTAAAAATTAACTTCTATTTCTTTGCTGATATTCTCTATTTTTTCATTTGTTTCAAGAAAATGTACGATTGATTGTTGGATCATTTTATAATGACATAAAATTCCAAACATCTAATATATCAGTGTTCATGACAGTTTATATTTTCTTATTTAAAGTATAATTTCCTTCATTCTTGGTATGACAGGGGATTTAATTGTATGTGGCGCATTTTGTCTATTCTGTTAGGAAACTCTACGTCCTATTTAAATATTTCCTTTTAGAAGGCAGTTATTCTGTTTAGGTTTAGCATTTAGGTCCTGGCTTACTTTTGTGGATTCTGGTTCAAATGGCAGTTGAATTTTCCAGTCTTTGTGGTATTATTTTGTTTGGGTCAGTTTATCTGATGCCTTTAGGGCATCTATTTGTCCCGGTATGTGTGTACTCCCTACAGAGCAGAGGAACTTTTTCTGAGCTGGACTTCTGGGTGTTTCTCTGTTGGGGAAGAGAGTCCCAGGCCCTGGGAGATGAAGGTATTTCTTTAGTCAGAGGCTGCCGTGGTGGGATCTTCATACAAATGGCCCACTGTTGACCCAGCTGTCTGGACAGAGGAGAGGATTCTCAGACCCAAAGAAACAAGGGGACTCTCTGGCCCAGGCTACCAGCTATGCCAGTTTCTCATACTCATGCCATTGACTCCCCATTAGAAGAGGGAGTATCAGGCCTAACAAGACTTTCCTCTCCAGGCATTTGTTACAGGATTCCCTCTGCTTAGGAGGGATGAGAGCTAAGCTACTTGTTCCAACTGGTTCTTTCCCAGGCTTCATCCTGCTCATCCCAGTATCACTAGTGAGGGTTGGGAAGGGAGTTTCAGGGGGCCACTGAGGCTTCTCAGACAAGGCTGTTGTTGTGGCCTCTCTTGGCAGTCCCATCTGCCTTGGTATTTATTACTCCACCATAGAGTCTCAGTCTTTGTAGGGAAGAAGAATGCTTACCCTGGCCCCTTACAGTTAAAAAGTTTCCCGATGTGTTTACAAACAAGTCTAGTGTTTTTGGAAGGGCTCCCATTCTCTCTGGGAAAAAAATGGACCTACATGGATTGCCTTCTATTTTAAAGTTGGGGTAGAGAAACACTGGCTCTGGTTAGCCTTCTTCTGGTGGATGAGTGTATATATATAATATCCCCAGTCACTCCGTTGTTCCTCTAGTTTTGGGATGCAAAACCAGTTAATCCTCTTCCTATTAGCATTCAAACTTTTTCTCTCTTCTTTCTTTTCTTTCTTTCTCTCTCTCTCTCTTTTCTTTCCTTCCTTCCTTCCTTCCTTCCTTCCTTCCTTCCTTCCTTCCTTCCTTCCTTCCTTCCTTCCTTCCTTTCTTTCTTTCTTTCTTTCTTTCTTTCTTTCTTTCTTTCTTTCTTTCTTTCTTTCTTTCTTTCTTTCTTTCTTTCTTCCTCCTCCTCCTCCTCCACCGCCGCCGCCGCCGCCGCCGCCGCCGCCTCTTCTTCTTCTTCTTCTTCTTCTTCTTCTTCTTCTTCTTCTTCTTCTTCTTCTTCTTCTTCTTCTTCTTCTTCTTCTCCTCCTCCTCTTCTTCTTCTTCCTTTCTTCTTTCTTTTTTTTTTTTTGCTTGCCTCTAGTATTATTTCAAAGGTTTATAATTGTAGTTAGTTGGAAGAGAGGACAAGTACCATCTTCTCTCTACTGAAAATTCCAATGGGGTTATTTACTATTTCTTGTTAGCAGTATGAATCATAAATTGATTAATAAACATTCATAAAATCAATAAACATTTAACTCTCAAACTATGCCTGCCTGGACTATTTTAAGTTTTCATGTGATAGCTTCTTTATCTATAAGAGTACAATGAAAGAATATAAACACTTATTTTTTCATATAGGTAAGAAAATGAATGACTGTATAAACAAGGTACTTTTAGTATTTGAAAGAGACTCATTTAAAACTATGGTTCAAACCACATGAATACAGATGCTATTCAAATGTATTCGTGATCTAAGGCATCGAAATCTGTTTGAATTTTTTTTTTACAATAAATGAGTTGATTAAGTAATTAGAGAAATACTTTAGAGCCTAATATGTGCTGGTCTCTAGTCTATACTAGAGATAAAACAATGAATTAAACAAATAAAACTTTTTCCCTCATTGATATTTTTAATAGAGGTACAGTTTTCAATCTCTCTTCATATTAATACAATTTTTGAAACTTCAGTCACATTTTAAAGTTATTTTAAACCAATAGAGCAAACTAATCAAGTTTATGTAAAAAAAACTATTTAGATTATTTCATATTTTTTATATTAGCTGCCTATTTATCAATCTCTAATTTAAAATTCTGTTGTACACACACAGAGAACTTTATCTTGAATAAACTTATTTAAAATTTTCTGGTTGGATTACTCAAACAAAGGCATTTTAGGATGATTTCCTACTAAATTTGAAAATAATGAACTAGTCACTTGAGGTATCGTTGGTGCCACATTTATGCCTAAATAAGTAGAAGAGACAATTTTGCAGAATTTTTTTCATAGATATTCCAAATTCTACTCTACTTTATCTTCAAATAAAATTGTTTGTGTTTCTCATTGGTAATAAAGCATATGTGAGTCTTCCTTATAAATAATATAATTTATAGAGGATGGATAAGCAATTAATAGTAATTGAATTATCAAGACAAACTTAATTTTGCCCTTGGGCACTAAACCCTATTAGCAAAGATGCAAATCTGACATTTTTAAATTAAAAAAAAAGTTCTAAGGAATTTGATTTTGTATTGGCACATCGACTTGCTGCCTCATGGGTTATGACACGCTCTAGCTACTGCCTTCTACACTATAATTTAACACTGGGAACTCACTCTTTCTTAATGACACCAGCCTTTCAGCAATACACTAATAGATCATGGGCTGATGATGTTCATTAATGATGAATCACACTAATATATCATTTTCTCTGTCACACAGGTGTTTTATCAGATTAATTTCATCGGTGCAATGACCTGTGATGATGATGCATTGCTGAAGGATAGTGCAATTTAGAAAGAAATGAAATTTGGAATTAAACCTGTATTCAGCAGCTTTGAGGCTCTATTGGAAAACTTGATAGAAACAATAGATGCGAATGAAATATACATTCAAATATTGAGCAGATATTCTAGTATTTATAATGCACAGAGCAAAGCCACTCATATATTTTGCCTTACAAATTTTTAAAAATAAAAAAAAACACATTAAAATTCTAATACCATAGTTTCTAACTTCTTGACTGGTAGTTTCTATTTGAGTATGAAACCATCAAATTCATATCAAATAGCTTTTGTGCAAAATTAAAATACTGTGGCTTTGTCTTTTTCTATACTTAAGCAAAATTACTAAAGTCAGTAATTTATTTATTTTCTTTTCCTTAATTGGGGCATTTAGCAAAGTATGTACCTTGTGCTTTACATATTAAATAAATAACAAAATATTCTACATAATGGATTTAGGTCAATGTGAAGAGGGCTTTGAAAGTTCACTATAAATATCTAGTTTAAAAAATATATCCAAATGGTATTTTCTTTTCTTACTCTTTTCTATTCTACATGAATAAAAGTTTAAAAAATCATTAAGAGAGAATTTTAATTAGACATCTCATGGTGATAATGAAAAAAGTGTTAACTATATTCTTAATATTACATTTTTATTTTCAATTATAAAATTGAATCTCAATTAGTATCCTATTAAATTACTTTTATACGATTATTACCTACATGGTAATGAAGACATTTTTAAGATATATTTAATCATGTATTTAAAAATTTTCTTTTAAGGAACAACTGTTTTACTTTTCTTTGAATTAAACTCTAGTACTCAAAGTATCATTTAAATGTATCTTTGTACATTACCATTCCTGAATTCAATTTTAACCCTTCAGTATTCATCATAATGATCCAACTGATGTAGATTTATGCCTGATATGTGTGACTTCTCTAACATCGATTTACAAGAAATGCCATGCATTTGTCCTGTGCCTATTTAACATAAAAGATCCCTGCATACATAAATTATGAAAATAGAAAGAGAAAAAAGAAAACAATAACATCGATGATGTGTTAAGCCATCTGGTTGCTTTCTTAATTAATCTATCTCTTAATTAAAGAAATTGTTTGGGCTCCCTACAATGGGGTCAATATTCTTAAGAGGAGAGGGGATGTCTCTGGCAGCAATAGTCTTCCCATCTATATGTTCCTTCATTTGCTGCATCCTATAACTCGCTTTCAGATCATGTGCGCACAGTACATTTTCACAACAATACTTTTGTTATCCAAATGATTGCAAATGTTTGATCAATTGGCATGGTAGATCATACGATGATTCAGGGTAAGGGGTTCATTTTGGTGCAAAGAAAATGTGACTATGAGCACATGATCATGGTTTCCACTGATCCTACCACAGATCCCACACATCTGAAGGAACTAGCATAATGTAATAGTGAAACAGACTTTTAAAGGCTCAAATGAGACACCAGCTTAGGAATATCAATTTATGGATGTGTGGTATTTTGTCAATTGCTCATAAATGGCGATGGTTCCCTAAGGGCTAGAATACAAGAGTCTTAGAAATGGTGTGTTCATTTGCATTACTGTAAAGGTATACTGAGACTGGGGAATGTATAAAGAAAAGAGGTCTATTTTGGTTCATGGTTCTGCAGGTTGTACAAGCATGGCACCAACCTGCTTGGCTCCTGGTGAGCCATAAGGAATCTTACAACCATGGCAGGAGGTGAAGGAGGAAGCAGACATATCACATAGTGACAGAAGGAGCAAGAGACAGAGAAGGAAGTTCCAGGCTTTTTTAAACAACCAGATCTTAGGTAAACTCATAGAGGGAGAATCCACTTATTACCATGAAAACAGCACCAAGCCATTCTTGAGGGATATGCCCCCATGATCCGAACACCTCCCAGCAGGTCCCACCTCCAACATTGGGGACTACATTTCAACATGAGATTTGGAGGGGGAAAATATTCAAACTCTATCAACTGGATTATGCAAACATTGTTGGCCCCTCTCATGATAACTTTTTTTTTTTTTTTGAGACAGAGTCTCGCTCTGTCGCCCAGGCTGGAGTGCAGTGGCCGGATCTCAGCTCACTGCAAGCTCCGCCTCCCGGGTTCACGCCATTCTCCTGCCTCAGCCTCCCGAGTAGCTGGGACTACAGGCGCCCGCCACCGCGCCCGGCTAGTTTTTTGTATTTTTTAGTAGAGACGGGGTTTCACCGTGTCAGCCAGGATGGTCTGGATCTCCTGACCTGGTGATCCGCCCGTCTCGGCCTCCCAAAGTGCTGGGATTACAGGCTTGAGCCACCGCGCCCGGCCTCATGATAACTTTTAATAACTAACTTGGGAAATGCTTTCTTCCCCTATTACAATGGGCTCTGCTAATTAGGTAAAGATTCTTGCTACTACTGGCAACAATGCCTCCTCCATGTAAGAGTTCCAGAGAAATTGAAGTTACATTATACTTAGCCACTTTGTGTTTCTCCTTCCAGTTAACTGTTAGAAAAAAAAAAAAAAAAAAAAAAAAGACTTACTATATAGAGGAATATAATGGCCAGTTACCAGAAGATCCATAAACTATATGGTTTGGGAGGGTAATAGCAAGTGGGCAGTTGCAACAACCACAGAAAGACAAGGACAAGGACAAGGCAAATAAAGGCCCATGCATTTGCAGGGAGAAGATCTAGGTCAACCCATCTAGTAAGCAACCTAGACCAGCCAAAATACAAGCCAAGAATGAAGAAAATCTATTATGAGTGAAAGAATAAGACGATGACTATTAATCACAGCCTTGGGGTTGTTTACTGCTGCTGGAGAAGAAATTGTTGTTTTTTCCTATTAGTTGACTTGTATTATGTCCTTTAACAAATTGAGCTACAGCCGAGAAGAGGCTCCGTTGCTGACTGGCTTTAATGTAAGTATCTGATTGGTAGACTAGATGACTTCACTGGACAGCTTTTGTCACTATTGTAAAGTCTGAGGTCCTTTTCTTGCCCCAGGCATTGATGAGGCCACAATTTCCAAGTGGTCTTCTGAAAAGTTTTGCAGATGAAATGTATGGTTTCTCTACCTGAGATTCCTCCTGCTTTTTGCTTTAAACTCTGTAAATTCTCACTTCTCTGATGTATCTGTGTGGAATGTCTGTGGGAATCCACTTAGCACCTGTACATATGCAATCTTAGAGGTTAGTGGTTTAAAATGTGTAGAGTTTTCATTAACCGACAAAGGAATAAAGGAAGCAAATAAATATTTCTCCTCATGTCCTCACCTGGGATAATTTTGAAGTGAATTTCAAAGATCCTAAAAGGGTCAAGCCCCTGTCACCCATTGCAGTGGACAATAATAAGGTATTTCTAAATGGTTTGTCTCTCTTGCCAGGTTCCTATCATTCACATCCTCCCTGCAGCTCCCTGGGACTTGTACCAAATTATTTACTAAACTGGGGGCCTTTGTCTCAGGTTCTCCTGTAGGGGAGAATCCAGGATGAGAACATTATGAACAAGGTAATTCACTACTTTCTCCTCTGAAGACTATTCAGTAAGGTGGTGTAAATAGGTTAAGGGTTTTTAACTGAATGATGGAAACACAAAGTCAGGGAGAAGGTGTTTCCACACTCACGTTAAATTTTTAACATCAACTAGGAGCAACTCAAATACAGTATAACGTAACAAAACAGTTTTATGCTAGGAATGAAGTGTTGGTTTAATATTACATACCTTTTAAAACACTATTATGATATTGAATTTTTAAAAAGTCATATAATTATCATGCCAGAAAGACATTTGGTAATATTCAGTACAATTCTTTATAAAGTATATTCCAGAGCTATAAAATATTAAACCAAAAGCATATCAAGAATGTACTAAGAAAAAATGTTTTAATTGGGCATAAGCCTAGAAATGTTTTTCTAAGAGTAACCCAATTCAAGATGCAAGAACAACATAAACATTGATAAATTCAACTACATTTTAACAATTACACATGAAAAAGTATATTGTGTACAAATCAAGAAAGACAATAATAATGTAGTGCATCTTATGACAAGATGCTAATTTGTGTATGTGCACATATATATACATGTGTGCATATATACATACACACACATATATGTATACACATGCATTATAAATCAATAAGACTAGAATAAAAATCCTTAGGAGAAATAGGCAATGAACAAGAATTAAATGGTTAAAGAAAAAATATAGGAAATAAAGGTTCAGATGAAAATACATGCACATTTTTACTCATTATAAATTATATAAAAAGGAAAAGAACAATGAAATGCCATTTTGAAATATTAGGTTGGTCCCAGTGTTAGAGTACTATGGTATAATAAAAAATAAATCTGGTCTTTAACCCCATTTCTTGGCTCAAAAAGTAAAAAAAAAAAAAAAAGGGAATTTCCTGAATGAATGAAATTTACCTGTTAGGTTAATGAGGTGATTCATAGTGGACCCCTAAATAGTTTCAGAAAAGGGACTGGCCTGCAGAAAGACAGCCTGTGATTAGAGGATTGAAACTGTCAGCTCCTGACCTCAAGGTAGAGAAAGTGGTTTGCAGATGGAGTTCAATCACATGGACGGTGATTTAATCATTCATGCTTGCATAATAAAACTCCATTAATAATGATGGACCCAGAGCTCAGTGTAGCTTCTTGGTTTGTGAACGCATTGATGGTTTGTGAACACTCTTAACTCCAAGGGAGAGAGCATGGAAGGTCTGCAATATGGATGTTTCTAGCCCTCGTCTATGTATATCTTTTATAATAAAACTGTAAAGTATTTCTAAGTATAGTGCTTTCCTGGGCTCTCTGAGTTGTTCTAGCAAATTATTGAAACTTCTGGATTTATGGCCAGTCAGGACTGTAGGTGGTTACTGTCAGAATTGTATTCTATTGCAGTCTCACTGAGTAACATAGATACCCATACATTTCTCGTGGCTATACAAATTCATAAACCTCTATGACCAGCAAATTGGCATACATCAAATAAAGATATATCCTCTTTTAGCATTAAGGTTTGGAATTTAGGCTGTACTAATAAATGCACTCGAAGAAGTATAAGGCTAACCCATTTCAGCATTAGGTTTTAGAAACAGTATAACTAGTCATCAATAGAGTACAGTCAAATACATGACAACGGAGTCCTACGATGGAGTACAATTAAATTGGAAGGTATAAAGAGTAGTTCAATCTCTAGTGTACATTAACAAGTGAAAAAAGGTAAATTGAAAAAGTGCTCATATTATATTTCATATTAAAATTAATATGTATATTACTACATATATATAAAATAATTGCAAAGATACACAGTGCATTAACAATAGAGAATGTCTCAGGGGCTGATTTAATTGGTAAGGGAACACAGGTGGGAAGAAGGCTTATTTGTGCTTTGCATGCCTTCAGTTATATGTACTTTTCATTTGGTTTTAAACCATGTGGAAGAGATACCTACCAAAGTAATAGACTGTTCATATATTTGTACAAGTAACACAACATAATTAATATATTTTTTGTAAATTTTTATACAAATAACAAAGCATATTTTTTGTAAATTATTGTGTAGAATGTATTTGTCATTTTGCATTACAAAAACAATGATACATAATCATAAATAAATGACTTAAGTAAATAGAAACACAAATTTAATCTAGTCTGCCAATCCAGTCAGAATAGTCAATTCTCCAAAGCTCAACATTACTATTGACCAAATGAAATTCATTTTAGAAAAGGAGTCAGTGATTCAGAATACATCAAATCAATGTTCCCAAATTGCTGCTTATTTTCACTCTATAAATACTTTTCAATATCTAAATATTTGAACCAAAATTAACTGTACTAGTTAACTAAACAATATATACAATTACTAGTTTCTGGTTTTAGCCTGCACTAGGACTATGTTCTGTGGTTGGAAATAGATAATGTTTTTCCTGTTTAATTTCAAATTTTAAGTTTCACATATCTTATTTTATTGTTTTTCATTAGAGGAATAAAAAGCACACAGAGATAAACTTATTATGAATCAAGAAAATCATGCAGTAAATTTTAGTTAAATACAAAAATGTATCTTTAGTATTCAAGTACTATGCTTAGGAATATTGGAAAATCATTTTAAACTGAAATTTTGCTCTTCATGCATCAGTGTATTATTTTTCTTAAATGATAAAATGACAACAATTTAGTTTAAAGATTTTTTTTTTTTTTTTTAGACAGAGTCTCCTATTTCACCCAGGCTGGAGTGCAGTGGTGCGACCTTGGCTCACTGCAAGCTCTACCTCCAGGGTTCACGTCGTTCTCCTGCCTCAGCCTCCCGAGTAGCTGGGAATACAGGCGCTTGCCACCACCCATGTCCAGCTAATTTTTTGTGTTTTTTAGTAGAGATGGGGTTTCACCGTGTTAGCCAGGATGGTCTCGATCTCCTGACCTCGTGATCCACCCGCCTTGGCCTCCCAAAGTGCTGGGATTACAGGCATGAGTCACCGCGCCCGGCCTAGTTTAAAGATCTTAATTGGCTTTTATTTGCAATTCATGAATCTGAGCATTCTCCATTCATTCTACAAAGTGGAATGACAGCTTCAATGTACAGTAGAACGGTGAATTTTTAAAGGTGGGAACAAGCCAACAGCAATCAAAAAATAACAGATTGACATCAGGTTACTTCAGGTTACTTTTTCATCAGGGTTAAAGTAGAGGGAAGTTCTTTATCATGCTGGCTAACCTTGGCCAGTTGGGTTATTACCTCTCTCTGATTTCTGGGAAAGTCAAATAAACAAATTAGCTTTGGTTTGGTGACATGGAACTTCAGCATAAGTGACTCCATTTTGGTTTGGTCTGGTCTGTTGGGACCTAGTACAAGAGCTCAGTTCAAAACAATAGCCTTCCATATTTTTATTTAACATTTTTAATAACAATTTTTTCTGTGATACTTAACTAAATTCATTGTGTTTAATTAGCTAAAATATCATATACTTATATTTAAATTTTATTCTATCTTTCATACAAAATAAATTACACATAGTATTTACTTTTTAAATATCTGTGACTTATACTTTGAGTTACTGTGCATATTTTTATATCATCTATATAGCCTGCAAGAATAATACCTACAGGAATAATTGTTAACTGTCAGATCACCGTGTATTTCTAATCATATTCCATCAGTGACACGTGTTTTACATTGTTAAGACATCCTGCCTGAAAAACAAAACTCTAAAATGGAATGTAAAAAGCCTATTCTTTTAGATGATTTGAATTATTCATGAACACAGTACCTTGTCGGCACTTAGAAAGTAATCAAAATATAAATGATGCATGTGCATGTCATGTCCAAACTCCATACTGGGTGTTTCTAGGTTATACACAAGTGTCGCTATCTTTTAAAATAGCAAAGTAAACTTGCAACCATTTAAAATAGTTTTGTCAAATCCAATTAATTAATTTTTTTTTAGATTTAAATCCATCTATCATCTTAACTATGAACTGTTCCTAATGTCTCCACTAAAATGCAAATACGTTATCTAGTACTTAGTGAACTATTTCACATTCTTGTTTTATATCCTTTTTAAAAAGGTTCACAACACTCACAAAATAAAACTCGTGTTGGTTTAGAGGAAGAAAACTTGAGATACCTAAGCTGATTTGGTGAGATACCAAGGTATTGTAAACTGTAAACATATATGACTTCTTAAGTCATGCAGACATGACTACCATAAAAAGTAATCTACTTTAATTAATCTTATTTATTCCGTTTAGGGCTAGCCCTCCATGAAACCATTAAAATGTTATTTATAAAGCAAAACAACCAATATCAAGCATTAAAAAATTTTAATGGAGGTGATTCATTAAAAATGTCTGAATAATTTTGTTTTTTTAAAATTCACTTTTAATGCCATCAAAATACCTTGAGATTTCAACTTTGTTTTAATTCTATCAGAAAAAAAGTTGGGAATTTTCCCCCAGAATACATGTTAATTAAATTGAAAAAAAATCAATTAAATGGAAAGCACACATTTGGTTCAAACTCTATTCTATTTCACAAGGGGATAGTAAGTCATCATGGAACATGACACAAGAATAAAAGAAAAGAAAAAACGAAAAGCATCAAACTAACGTCTTCCAATTAGGCAGATAAGGTCTGTTTCCATGGGAAATGAGAGCCATAATACATAGTTGTAACGAATCTGGAGGAGAATTGAGTTTTCAAAATCTTTCTACTTTATTTTCTTATTAGACTTCTCTAGAGTTGCACAGACTCAACCGAGTGACAAAGAAAAATATGTACCATAATCAACAGAGACAAAAGGTAGATCTGAACACAGATGATGAGAAACATGACCAGTAATCTCCAAGTTGCCCTTCTTAAGTGTGGTAAAGAAGAAGAAACCCAAGTTAAACATACATGAAAAAATTATGAGTGTGTTTGCCAAGTATATAGCCAGGAATCTACTAGGATTCTCCAGTTACCAGTTCCTTTACTTAAGTGAGTTGTTCATCCTTCCTACATCATGGAACAAACTGAAACTTGAGCACTATCCCTCAAGAGGACAGTGTACTTCCCATGCCTTTAACTGCAAACTGTTTACTGATGCAGGTAACACCTAGAGGTAAAGTAGGTGTCCAGGGTCCTTGTGCTCTTTCAGATAACTGAAGGCCTGAACTTATAAAATAAAGAGAGAATTTAAATGTTGCCCAAACAAGAGTTTCCAGTGAACTTAGACTGTTATAAGCATGCTAGAGCAGTAGGAAAACTATAACATCAATCAAAAATACCAAAGTGCCACTAAAAGGAAGATTAATACACAATAATTTAAAACTGGATGAAATTTTCTACCTCATAAGGGTTTATATAATGACATTATTATAATCCGAATTAACTTAAAGCATTTATTGTGAATTTGATACAATGAAACAAACAATTACTAATAAAATTAATTTAACAGAAAATGAACCTGGGTACAGTGGCCCACATCTGTAATCCCAACAGTTTTGAAGATTGAGGCAGGAGGATGTCTTGAGGCCAGGAGTTCAAGAGCACCCTTGGCAATAGGGCAAGATTCCCTCTCTAAATAAAATGAAATAAAATAAAATAAAATAGCTAGGTGTGGTGGCACATGCCTGTTATTCTAGCTACTTAGGAAGCTGAGGCGAGAAAAGTGCTTGAGCCCAGAAGTTCCAGGATGCAGTGAGCTAAGATTGCACCACTGTACAAGCTGAGAATGTCCCTGGGTGACAAAGTGTTACAGGATTCCTTCGGTGTCCCTTCGCCAGCTGAAAAAAGTTGCAGCTGCGATTACCTCTGCCTGGGTTCTCACACTGACCCACCAGGGTTGCTCTCCTCGCTCGGCCCTGCAGGCGGCACTCGGCTCATGCTACCAACCCAGATCCTGTGCCTGCTGTGGTTCTGCACTCAGCCCACGGTTGGACCAGGCTTGCCGCCAGCGGTTTCCACGTTGGGCACTGGCATCTAGATGAGCGGAAGACGGTGGTGCCTGAAAACAGAGATGCCAGCAACTGTGAAGCCTGAGGGGTCCTGAGGGCTGAGCCCCCAAGAAATGTTATGGCTTCTGTAGTTCAGCGAGCATCAGGGAATGGCGCCCAGTGACTTTTTTTCTCCCACTGCTGGGCGAGCGGGAGGGCGTGGTACCCGCAGGTTCGCGAATGGGAGCGTTCTACAGCTTTCCTGTTCCCGCTGCCCCGCAGCTCGGTGAGTTCCAAGTTCTTGCTGCGTGACCAAGTAGTATAAGATGAGCAGAGACCAGTGAGTGAGTAAGGCAGAGAATTTTACTGAGCGACAGAAGGAAAGCTCTGAAGTGTGAGAGGGGACCCTGAAAGCAGACTGCCCTTGGCAGTGAGAGGGGGGCCGAAAGTGGGTAGCCCCCCCGAGGCTAAGTCTAACTTTTTTATGGGCTCAGAATGGTGGCGTGCATGCTCATTGGTCCATGGGTGATCTTTGGAAAAGCAGCATTCGATTGGTTAAAAGGCATCATCCAGAATAAACCAATAGGGAGAGAGAGGGTAAGATGGGGATAGAAGTTCTCATTCCGGTCGGGGGGCTCTGTCTAGACCTGGCCGTTCTGTTTTCCGGCTGTAAACTGTCTTTGGCTTGAAGGTCAGGTTTCACCAGCGACCTGCCTTTGTCTACCTAGGAATTTGTCTGTCTCCTGTTGCTATCAAAAGCATGCCCCTGTCTCCTAATAATATCAAAATAAAAAATAAAAAAATAAAGCCGATGGTAATTTAAAAAAAGGAAAATGAACTCCCAAAGCTTCAACTAAAGAGAAAAATTGGAAACAAGTCCCCAAAATACACATGAAAGTAGAAAACAGATGAATAGGTAGATGATATATAGATATATACTAATTCAAATGTTTTTAAAAGGAATAGAATACATTGAAGAACAACCACATTCAAAGGTGTTTTTAGAAGAAAATAACATTCTAAACTGAAAAAAAAAAAGCCAAGCTGTGAGAAACCCTTGAAAAATTGGAAAGTCTCATCACTGACTATGCAAATTAATAAAAGCCAGTAAAGCTGAAGTATAGATTTTCAAAAGTCTATTTACTATTAAGAATTAGGAATGAATCCTAATTGACATACCTGAAAAATTGGACAAAGTAAAAATTAGAGTAAGTGAATACCAAATTAACAAAAGAAAAACTGAAGAAAGATATAAACAATAAACAAAATGCCTAGCAGATTGCAAGCCAAAACTAATTTAAAGAAACAAATCGTCAAAACATTTACATGAAAGGTATTGGTTAATTTGGAAGCTTTTCCTTCTGCTATAAACCTACAAAATATATTATTAAAGGGAAAATCTAATATATAGCTGAACGCTGAAGAAAGGGAAATTCACAAGTGCCATTTTTACACATGAAGATGGAAATTAAAGGCCTTAGCAGTTGTCAGCTGATGAGGAGATGCCACAGTAGCCTAAGTAAATTTGGTGTCTTGATATAGGCTTTATTAAATTTATTTGAGGCACATATTAGTGAAACTGTAGACTCTGGCAGTATGTACAGATTTGCTCACTTAATCTTATTCTAACCCGTTTTGAATGATTTAATTCAGAGCAGAAGCAGGAATGCTAAAGTCTTCTCTTTCCATTCCCTCTACCAGCTCAGGTTTGCAAGTGTTCTGGCTTTTACCAAACATTAGATCCACGTGATATTTGGAAAGCAGGAATGAGTAAGAAATGTGCTTTTTCTCCTTCAGTTGTTTTTTTCTGGCACAGCCATGGATGAATTTGAATTATCTGTGGCAGCAATGCATAGGACTCAGTGTTTAGTTCTTACCTTGAGGTGCAGGGCATAAAGCAACTATTTTAACAGCATGGACTGTATCTATGGTAGTGTGGCCCTGGAGCCAACAGTTACAGTGGCCTCTTCCTCATCTCTAGCTCAGAGAGTTGCCATCTGCGAGTCAGAATATTAGAAAACAGATCTTCTGGTTTTCTACCTTTCCAAAATTCAATAGAAGTCTACAGTGAAAGACGTTGAAGTACTGAACATTCTTGTGTTTAAAATATGAAAAAGAGATGTAATAAATCATCATCAGTGATCACGTTATAAGATATTCACCCCACAGGTTACAGGTCATACTCCCATATCGAGGCCCTGAAAATTACATGGGCAAAGGGATTGGTAAAAATAGTCAACAGGGTAAGTGCTACAATCAGAACAAATAAACACAGCAGCATTCCAACATCACATAGAAGTAGCGTACAGTCAAGTAGATGTTGAAGACACAAAAAAGTTTGGTGAGCTGGTGACTTAATTCTCAGCATACCTTCTCTTGCTACATCATCATCCTGCTGAAACCACCATGCCTGCAAACCTATGGGAAGCCTCTGTGACAAGCTGACTGAAGCAAAAACATTGAATGAGTTTAAAAATCAAATAGTTCTGCGTGATAATATTGGGACCATCCACAAGTAGACTCAAATCACACTAAGAAGTGATCCTGTAGAAAAGCAAAGAAAGAAATTTTTTGCTAGAGGGCCAAAATGTTGAGAAATAATTTCATAGTTTACTTTACTTGATAATGGTGATTGCCTGAAGTCATATACATACTGCTCTTTCGACATGATTATGACTCTCTAAGTGGTCAAAAACTTGGGAGAAGCAAAAGTGGAAGATTTAGGAGAGCTAAATGAAGGTACATGGATGGGCCTCTCAGATTAATGGATTTTGTTGCTCCTGTACCCACTGAAAAGGTTGTCAACAATAAGGTGGACATTATGGATTTTGGTCAGCTTCTTTTCTCAGCTACATTTGTGTTTGCTCAATAGGTTGATGAACCAAGTGGTTATGCACGGATGCAACAGCATACCTACCTCTTCTCAAGGCTATGGCCGAAACTGAGTCCCAAACTGGTTATTAACAGTGAACTATCTTTTGTACCTTGCAGGTATTGTTGTACAGGTTATAAATCTGCCACTAAATAATCTATTGGAGGCAACAGTTTTTCTTCAGTACTAGAGATACGAATTCTGGAAATACATTTATCTTCTTCATAAGCCATTCTTTTCCAGCAAAATCATTCTTTGACTTACCTAATACCTCATTCTTTACTTTGGTATGCCAAACTATTTTGTTTCTAACTCTACAGCGAATGAAGTAAGGCAATATATACTAACACACACTGTATTCCCTGATTGTATCATGTTCCATATTGCCCAGAAATAGTTGGACTTACTGAGTGTGAAATGGCTTTTTGAAAACTGAGTTAAGAGCCAGATTGGACATAAATCTTACAAATCGGTGGTGCTTTCTTATAGGATGGCATTATGCATTGAACCAGAATCCCATATGTGCTGCTATTTCCTTTAACAGCCAAAATATATTGTTAAGAGAATAAAAAAGTAAAAGATGCATTCTCAAATATTTTCTTTGATTCCTGTGACATACATTATCCATATTCTTTGTTGAACATGCCTCAGGGATGCAATGGCTATCTTTAAATTTAGAAAACATGTATGTACTTACATAAAATTTTAATATGACAATTGTAAATGTGTGACAATGTAACTGAGACTTTATGTATAATTATAATGGTTGTCAGCTCTTTATATAAAAGTGACATGTATAGAGTATAGGTCTATAATTCACCTAATTTGGATGAACTAATGAGGTAATATAAGTGATATTTACATGTCAGTAACATAGAAAACAGTTACAATTTTGGCTTTGGACTTACTAGATCATTTTATTTCTTCCTATTTGCTTCTATTATATAAAGTGCCTATGTTTTTTTTCTTCCATAAAAATAATGTGGTTTGGAATACATAATTTTTTTGTGTAAATATTTTCCTACATCATGATGGCCCTACCTTGTAGATTTATAAATCATTGCTTAGTGAAGTCTAATCTAAAGATGTTTACCTCCAACTTTCATAAATTTTGTGATCATTTCTTCAACACTGATGCATGAGATCAGAAAAGACCCTAGCTCTTTCATTCAATTACGGGACTTATTGTAGTCTTTAGAATATTGGAAATAAAATTATATTTGCTTGAGTCTCTTCCTCCCCATAATCAACTGGTTTTCTTTTCTAAATATCATTGTAGTGTCCAAGGATTTTCTACTAAAGCTAATCTTTTTAATTCCGAAAGTAAGAGAACAAAGGACCTATAGTATATAACATTTTTCTTACATAATAAATTCTATAATAAATGTATATATTACAGTCATTCTCTGTACACATATCACACACACATATAAAGAATTAAAAACAAAGTGCAGCTGTTTCTTTTTTTGTTCAGATATTTTATAGCATTTTGATTATGTCCTTCAGAGAGGTTGCTAGATCTGTATGTTGTTTTGCTTAATCATCATATTTTTTTTTTTGAAACAGGCTCAGTTGCCATCACTGAGATAACTTAGATTTAGAAATTTTTGTTGAATGTCTTAGTGACAAAGGTAGTAAGTGCCATTACAGGCTGCCCATGAATTTAGCATCTAGTACATTTTCTTGCTGGAAAAAAATTCAGTTCATGAAGAAGAGGGATACAATTGGACACCAACTGAAAATAGAAAAAGAGGAAGGCACTATGCCCGGTTAAGTCAACAGCCTTAGCAAATTCATGAATTGACATGAAATTTGCATGAACACAGTACAAATCCGGGGAAAATAAAACAATTTCCAATGGTGAATTTTTTTTTTTCTAGTTTCAAGGAAAGAGTATTTTTGTTCCTGTTTTCGATGTTTGGGACAGTAACAAGAAAAGAATTAATTTTTACATTTAAATGAGATGAGAAATTCAACACAAATATCTGTAGCAAAAAAGGAAACATCTCCAAAAATTCTTATTAAAATTTATACTTACCATTGAAACTTCAGACATATGACAACTCAAAAATAAACCCAATTTGGACATGGAATGTTTATTTCAATTAAGATAGAACGCAATTATATGAAAAATTTTTCCATCCTTGACCCTGTGTCAAAGATCAGTCCAAATCATTTGTGAAGCATCCCAGAAGTGTAAATGAAGCCAGAGTTTCAGTGTTACAGTCACAGAATAGAGTCTTTCATCTATAATTAAATTATGGATTATGATAACTTTATTACCCGTCAACTTGGCATTAAACAGTGTGAATCACAGCATGGGGTCTCTGTTAGCTAAAACTCCTGGGATGCAGATTCAGATGAGACCATTAGAGCTGAAAATAAATGTTAGCTTCCAGATCTCTGCCAAGGAGATAATGTCCTTCTGCATTGTTTAAAGAAGATGAGAAGACACAGAATACAGGAAATAATTTTCCCAGGGGAACAAACATATTTGAAAACATTTATCAACTTTTTTCGATGCTAAGAAGAAAAAGAAAAAGTGTAATTATTAGATGTTAAATGTCTCATATTATTAGATATATTCAACATGAAACTTTCCCCAAAGAGGAGGGTAATAAATGATGAACAAGAAGAGAACTTTCCTCAGGTTTTATGTCTGATATATTTGTAAAATAAATTAAATAACATAAATATAACAAACATGTCTCTGAAAGCCAACCACCAGATTTTTTTTTCTATTAAACGCCATACTCATTGGTTGTTAGTGAAACTCATCAATTTACTAAGTTAATAAAAATAAAAACATTAAATGTTAATCATATCTTGAGATTTCTGCCTAAGCATGGATTTACTATTAATGACTTTTGAATACTTTATGTAATAATTTCTTAATATTAAATAAGACTTCCTGAGAAATACTTTTTCAATAGATTAATATAGTTATAGGCTTTATGATTTACTTAGTGGTTTTGGTTGAAGAGGGAGAAGTGTTGCCATTTTACAGATGGAAAACTGAGAAGAGGAAATTGAGAATATGAACACACAAAAGACATAAAAATACTAGCCATTGAGAATGGAACTCATCTAGCAATCCTGCAGCTGGATATATATTCAAAAGAAAGGAAATCAGTATATGGAAGATATATCTGTACTCTCATGTTTATTGTGGCACCTTTTGCAATAGCCAAGATATGGAATCAACCTAAGTGTTCATCAACAGATGAATGGATACAAAAATGTGCTATATATACACAGTGGAATATTAGCCATAAAAAGAATGAAATTTTGTCATTTACAGCAACATGGATGGTACTGGAGGTCATTATATTAAGTGAAATTGGCCAGGCACAGAAAAACAAATATTGCATGTTCTTACTCATCTATGGGAGCCACAAAGGTAGATTTCATGGAGATAGAGTAGAATGGTGGTTACCAGAGGCTAGAAAGGAAATGGGGAACGGGGGGCATGAAGATAAGTTGATTAAGGGATACAAAAATAAAGTTCGATACAAAGAGTTTATTCTAGTATTTGATAGTACAGTAGGGAAATACAGTGATTTCTGTAAATAATCATTTATTGTATATTTTGAAATAGTTAGAAGAATGGTAATGTTCCCAATACAAAGAAAAGAAAAATGTTTGAGACAGTGGATATTACAATTACCCTGATTTGATCATGACACATTATATGCATATATCAAAATACCAATGTATCCCCAAATATATATATGATTAGTAGATATCATGAAAATATACCCAAAAAATGGAGCTCAAACTAAAGTCTACAGATTAGTATCTGTGTAGTATTGTCTCTGTAATGCTGTTCATTTCTCCACTGATCATTCAATTTTTCTTGATTTGTAATAATCATGGGTAAATAAATATGCAAAGAATTCAAAAGCCTAGGATTCCTTTTTGTTGTTATTGCTATTTGGTTTTTGACAAGAAACTGTTCACTGTACATTTATTTAAAATATCTGCGTATGTGAGAGAGGCAAATGTTTGAGAAAGGAAAAAATCATACTGTTTGATCTTTCTCAGGTAAGAACAGCATCAACATTACTTTATCTTTTGACAAGCACAATTTTAAAATAATAATCACACTGTAAACAACATGCAAAACTTGAGGGAAATGCCAGTGGATAAGGAATGTGAGCTATAGTCAGTGCTGCTTCTGTATCTCTACATGTTTCATTTGTGCAGGATTCAGATCCTTCACATGTGATCCAAGGTGATTAAAGCATCCTAATATCGCCACAGTGACTGGTGCCGCAAAGGGAAGTTGCAGAAGGTCAAGTGAGAATTAGAACTTGTTAAGATTTATTACAATCCAGAGTTACCTGCATGCAAACAAATTACCTCCTATCCAGCACTTTCACCAATGTGCTTTGCCACAACAAGAAACTAAAGAGCTCTGTCAACTGATATTAATAATTAATCCAAACATTTCTATATGCCTTGCCTTTATCCTGTGATTGACATGTGAGCCTGCAGTTTATTAAAATGTACCACAGGCAATTAGGAGATGTCGCTTTGATGCACCTTCAATTGCCCTGACACCATTTAATAAAGCCCTTTTAATACCTTTAATACCTGAAGTCTATGTAAGTTACACAAAACCCCACACCTTATTCTAAAAGGGTAGAGTAGACAGTAATGTATCTAGAGTAGTTCAGTGTCCTTTAACTGCAGATGCCCTAACCACTTAACAAGAGCTGTAAAATGGAGGGAGGAAAGTGAAGGATAAGTCCATTTCTGGAGCACAACTCATTAAGATTTAAAGACCCTGGGAACAGGAGTGGTGCATTTTCCTTTTACTCCTAGAGACTCAAGTTTTAAATTTACCTGAAGTAAAATGATTTTGCTAACCTCAGGCTTTCACAAGATCTGACTAGATCTGCTTCATATGAGGTAGGAGGAAATCTCAAGGAAGTGAATGAGTCATAGGAAAAATGAACTCTACAAATGCAAAAAAGCTCTGTGAAAAAATAATAAATCACTTTACTATCAAGGTTAATTCACTGTTATATTGACTAGAACAGGATACATATATATGTATATGTTTTTTTCCTATTTCTCTGAGATTAATCATTTTACATAAAATAATATAAGCAACTGTTAGAATAATCTCTTTTGTCTTAATTGTCAAAGTAAGTTTTGCATCATGATGGCTTATTCAGGACTAATTTATATCATAGAGATCTCATAACAGCTTACATAATCCTATGTAAAAAAGAAATGTCAAACAAAAATCCATTTTTGAAAGGTACGTTATCTGACAGAAATAGCATGAGGCAGTTTTTAATGATTTTAATTTAATGATTTCATGGCACTAAAATTGCAGCTTCACTCAAACATATTTAATTTTTCCATAATTCTACACAATTATTGCTATTGCTTTCGATTAGGTAATGAAAACTGCAAAATTACTTCCATTATTAAACACTACAATTACAAACTAGTTAAACTGCTTATTGATGTCAAATCATACCTATTTAGAGATTTGGGTTCAAAATATACTTCAATTAGTTATTTGACTCCATTTTTTTCTGTGCAATTTATACTCAACACAGACTTTCCCAATTGTCCTTCAGGAGTCAAGCATCCTGTTCTGGTTCATTTTGATGAAGGTGAGTTACTCTACATCATCTGGAAGGAAACTTGTGCTATTCTTAGTTGCTATAACCAGCTGCATTACTGAAAGCAGGCTCTGTCCTTACACATTATAGATGGATAGCTTCAGATAAGAAAAAGCTATCTTGGTGAATGTTGGCCAGAATTTTGATGTTTCTGTCTAGTAGGTGATAGGGTTATCATTCACATCTCTAGGTGATTTGAGAAGATGGCTGTCTGGAGCAATAGATAAAGACTCATTGGACTGTTGCAGAGGAAAAGAAATTCAAGAGAAGCATGTGAATTTGTTACTAAGAAACAAGTGCCATAGTTTACAGGCTAAGGAAAAAAAGGATAGAACATGTGAGAAAAATCAGCTGCATTTTCTTGTTGATAGCATGTTCTGTGTTATTGGATTATATGAAAGAAGTTAACAGATGAGGGATATATCCAGCTTATTGGTTATTTTCTTTTAATCAAGCAACATGATGACGAGTTTGGAGTAAAGCTGTAAAATAGCTCAATTCAAATGGCAAGATTATATAGTAAATAAAATTATATTAATTATATTATATATACAACGTGCTTTACAGTAAGTAGAATGAAAGCAGTTGCAGGTGCTAGGATCAGTTTTATGCCAAGAGAATTCTTTTCTCTTTCAATATATTTAATTTTTAGTAGAATTATTTTAAAGAAATTATTTAATGGCTTTGGGAGATATGTATATTACATAGATAACAGATGTAAGTGTAAGTTTTATTTAGCACATATTTACTAAAATATATGGAGAGGAGTTTATTAGATAAGAATACAAAATCTAATCTATATTGTGAATTCTAACAAGAAAACTTCTATGAATGTAATTGAGTGAAAAGGATATGAAGTTTGAATTGGAAAAACATGGACTTTTCTGAGGACTCTTATTGGGTGTTTATTTTAGAACATATACTTAATCTGCAACTCTTAAACTTGTTTAGCAAAAAAAAAAAAAAAGAAAGAAAATATACGACTTAATCTCTCCTTGACTCAATGTACTCATTTTCAAAAGGGGATTAGAATACCTATCACATAAGATTACAGAAAGGAATAAGGTGAATGAAAACCATCTATTGCAATATCCATAGTAGCAGGCATTCAATACCTGCCAGTTATATTCCTTTTTCTTTCTAGAAATTTTGTAGTAATTTCTCCTCACATGCTTACTTACTATAGCAGTGAGAAGTTCCTAAAGTAAGCTTTGGGGGCATGTCAGATTTCAGTTAATTATCACTTCAAAGAATCATAAAAGTAAGGAATTGTAACCTCCTTGTTTCCTTAAAATCCTACTTCTGAAAATCTTGGTGACGTTTATATATAATGAATTAGCTAATCTGTTCTTCTGGCTAAATAAGCCTCAGATTTTTCTTTTGGGGAGACCATTGCTTTAATTGTCTCTAATATTTGTCCCCATTTTGACTAATTCACAGTTTATTAATTATGGCTTTCTGGCATTTTTCTTGAATACTTATGCAATACCAATCCTTCTCTATAGCAGTGGTTCCTAACCTTTTTGGAGACCAGAGACCAGTTTCATGGAGGAGAGTTTTTATACAGATGAGAAGGATAGTTTCAGGATGAAACCATTCCATCTCTGATCAACAGATATTATCATAAGGAGGGTGCAGTGTAGATCCTTCACATGTGCAGTTCACAATACGGTTCTTGCTCCCATGAGAATTTAATGCTGCCACTGATCTGACAGAGATGGAGCTCAGGTGTAATGCTAGCTCAAGCATTTCTCTCCACCTGCCTTGCAGCCCAGTTCCTAACAGGCCACGGACTGGTCCATGACCTAGGGATTGGATACCCCTGCCTATAGTATTGTCGTCAATAGGATATGACTTCACATTTGTCACTAATCATCTTCATTCTCTCTTTTCTTTCTGACTCTACTATTATAAGGTTGATTTAGAATTCTGATCCTGTTCCCTTAGATTGATGAATGACTGGAGGATTATCACTGTCACAATCATTTCAAGGTGAAGATTAGGAGATTGTTAAAAATGTATGTTTTCACCTAGGCCTACTGAATTAATACCTGTAGGGAAAGGTCAAAGTAATTTATATCTTGTTTGTCTCTCGGGTGATTGGTGATCATTCAGTTTGAGAATTCTGTTCTAAGTGCAAATTTTCTGGAGTGTTTTCCATACCATCAGCCAATTCTCCAATTCTCTAGATACCAACTGTGTCTTCAATAATTTAATTCAATTCTAATACAAACTACCTAGAGTTAGAGTCAGACTCTACAGGTTTAAAAGTTCAGTTCCATAAGACTGCCCCCTGCTTACACACATTTCCGTTCAACTTGGTTACAAGCCTGTAGGTTGTCACCTGCCTCAAATTTTGCTAGAACAGCTCCCAAACTCAGGAAAACATTTTACTTAATGTTTACTCATTGATTATAAAAGACACAAATGCAGGCATGCCACCCTCCCAGTATCTCACTGTGGTCATCTTAAATATGAGTTAACACGTAACTATTGGAGCATTGTGCATTGTTATTAAAAAGTCCTGTGCTTTCAAATACATTTTAATAATTTTTCCATTTGTCCTAATGTGCTAAGTGAAGAATTCTAAATGGATGAAGACTTATAACTACATACATTTAAAATTAGACAGCGTATTTCCCTTCTTATTTCTAGAGATTTGTTATATACTCCCTTTTGCTGGTGAGTTTCTCCAGGGCAGGTAAAATTGTGTATAATTGAATTAGCTAAAACCTCCATATTTACTTATATAGGCTGTAGTCTAAGAAAATGTGACTTTTTTCCCTCAAAATCAACTCATCGTTTGTAATATGTAATTATTAGTGAGTTACCATTAGAAGGCTGACACTTAATTGAACATATTAAAATAATGAAACTATATTCCCAAATTGAACTAAAAAGTAATATATTTTCCATACATTCTCTGGGATCTTATAATCCCTCAGAATACCATTATAATCCACTCTATCTACTTTGATTTTTTGTTTTTGTTTTTGTTCTTATTTTTGTTTTGAGACTGAGTCTTGCTCTGTTGCCCAGGCTAGAATGCCCTGGCGAGATCTTGACTCACTGCAACCTTTGTGTCCAGGGTTCAAGCAATTCTCGTGCCTCAGCCTCCTGAGAAGCTGATACTACAGGTGCCCACCACCACGCTAGGCTAATTTTTGTATTTTTAGTGGAGACGGGGTTTCACCACGTTGCCCAGGCTGGCCTCCAACTCCTGGCCTCAATTGACTTGCCCGCCTCGGCCTTTCAGTGTGCTGGGATTACAGGTATAAGAGCCACCACAACTGGCCATTCTATCTACTTTGTAGGTCACTTGCAGAACAATTGTCAGCTTTCTATAATGGATTCCCTGGAATGTGACTTAAAGTTAGTGGTATAATGTTGTAAGCTGTTAAATATTTGGAAATGAACTTGGAAAAATAGCAGATACACTTTATCTACAATTTCTCTTTCCCCTACACCTAATCTACTGAGTTTATCTCTATGAGAATTTTGAACAAGTCATGTTACACTTCTACTAAGGCAATTCTTGCTAGATTTAAAATAAGGCTACAATGTTTACAATGTGTATTATAAAATCAATATATATTCTCCATAAAAATGTAAAATGCATATCTTACCAGAAAGACATATCTACTTCAACCAAGCAAATCAGTTTTAATTTATATATTTGTGATTATTCTAGACCTACTAATTTTGAAGTTAATTTTATAATACAAATACTTCCAGCCAATAAAGTATTTTAGTCTCATTTTTAAAAGTGCATAATATTTAAGGTGACCTTATGTTTTAGTTAGTCTGTCAGTTCCAATTTATACCTGTTGCATAGGCTCTCTTGAAATTATCCTCATTCAAATTGTCTGCATTTGAACAAAAATTTTATATGGTCATTTAAAAAATATTCTTTAGAAAGAATGCCTATAGTATTTTAATTTTGTTCTATTTTATCCGTTTAGATTTTTTAATACCATTGTAAAAATGCTAATATTTTAACTTATAGAATTCATTTTTCTTATCTATAATTATTAATTGGTAAAATTTCGAATTATTAGTTGGTAAAAGTTCTAAGTGAGTAAAATACAATATGCTATTTTCACACTTTTGTTGCATATTGCTGGTTATTGGTGCAATTTATTTTCCCATAATGGCGGTGAGATCTTTTTCAACCAGTTTACTGCTACATGTACTCTGTGTTCTCATGGCATCATCCTCTCAGCAAACACAAACCTCAGCACAAATATTTAACCATAAAAAAATTGAAGAGTATCTAAATTGCTTTCTCTTTTGTAGATGACAAGAACAATGTAGTTCTTACTTAATCAAAGCTCTGCAGCTCAAACACTAGAGACGTTCTTTAAAAAATGGAGATCAAAATATATTTTAATATTCGTGTATGTGAAATGTGTTAGACACACACACATACTAACATGTATACACACACTTATGCACGTGCACACACTCACCACCCACCCATATATGTGTGTGTATAAATTGTAAGCTTTCCAAAGTGACACAAGTAACTTTAGAGCAGAGATTACATTGTATTGTATCCAATGTCAGATAACTATAATAAACACAATTTAGTGGTATGATTTTGCCATACCACTAAAGAAGAAGGATCAGACAATATGTATGAATAGTTCCACTTTTAAAGTAAATAATGTATAGATTTTTATATTTTGATCAATGCATTAATTACTATAAAGAACTCAGCGTGTGCTTAAAATTTTTATTGGTGCTGAAAAGATTGCTTTTCATTATTAAAATAACAATTTTGTTTTTTAAAAATTATTATACTGAGCCTGGTGACTTGAACCTGTAATCTCAGCACTTTGGAAGGCCGAGGTGGGCAGATCACAAGGTCAGGAGTTCAAGACCAACTTGGCCAACATGGTGAAACTCCATCTCTACTAAAAATACAAAAAATTAGCCAGGTATGGTGGTATGTGTCTGTAATCCCAGCTACTCAAGAGGCTGAGGCAGGAGAATCACTTGAACCTGAGAGTTGGAGGTTGCAGTGAGCCAAGATTACCCTATTGCATTCCAGCTTGGATGACAGATCGAGACTCCATCTAAAAAAAAAATTATATATATATAATATATTAAAATATATTTTTCAGTTCGTACTGAATTCTATGAATATCCAAAGCTTAATGTTAGTGACCTGATTCCTGATTAAAATTTTGATGATGGCCATGTAGACATACTACTTTATTCCTTCGAATGTTTCTAAATTTTGTTTGTCTTCTATTATGATCTTACATATTTTATTTAGAGGTATAGCTGTTTCTAAAAAGCCTTACTTTTTTGTTCACAAATTTCAATTCCTCCATATCCCACTCATGTTCATTTACTTTGTATCATCTTGTTTAGCTCTTTATGTAATAGAGCCAATAGTGGCTTCTTGCACAAATAAACAGAACTAACAAAGTCAGTATTAGTATTTACTGAGTGATAATCATGCATTTAACAGATAATCCTTAATGAAAAGGAGACAAGAAGGTTCGAATGTATAAGTAGTGAGACAGGACAAATAGGCAAAAAGAGCAATAGTCCAAGCACCAGATGACTGAGTCTTACTGCTTATTCTACAGTAGCCTATCTACATAAAATTGGAAGAGTCTAGAAGATCTTTTGGTGTCAGTTTCCTCATGTTTACAGTAGTAGGAGGCTACAGATATGTTTAAAATACTTCTGTTCTAAAAGACTCTGCAATTTTAAATGTGGATATATTTTATCACAAACATGTTAACACATTTGCAATTTGGAGTGAAAGGAATCCTGAATGCTTTAGCTCCCAATAATTAAGTAACTTTTCACAGAGCTTTGTCTATATAATTTTTTCGATATAAGGAGTTTGGAAGATATATTTTATCTACTTAATAAACTAGATTCTATAAAATGTTTCTTATTAGAATTTGTTCTCACAATATTTTTTTTATCAATTATGTGTACTATTAAACAACAATAATCTTTGATGGAATTATTTTCAATTTATCCACTAATATGAGAAAACCAGGTGTAAGAGAGTTATTTTATTTTGGAAAACTCTGATATGAAAGAAGAATCTGTTCTTTTTCTGAGTATTGGAGAAGTCTGCAAAGACTGCAAAGTTAATCACAGATTGAAATTAGTAGTGATGACTTAAGGTTTCTCCTTTATATAAAAATATATAATTTCGGCCAGGTGTGGTGGCTCCCACCTGTAATTCCAGCACTTTGGGAGGCCCAGGCAGGCAGATCACGAGGTCAGGAGATCGAGACCATCCTCGCTAACACAGTGAAACCCCATCTCTACTAAAAATACGAAAAATTAGCCGGGCGTGGTGGCGGGTACCTGTAGTCCCAGCTACTCAGGAGGCTGAGGCAGGAGAATGGCATGAACCCAGGAGGTGGAGCTTGCAGTGAGCCAAGATTGCGACACTGCACTCCAGCCTGGGTGACAGAGCGTGACTCCGTCTCTAAAAATAATAATAATAATAAATAAATAAAATTAAAAATATATATATATATATAATTTCTACAAAAGTGATTAGAGGAGGAAGGCGTTTTTAGAATGAGTTGCTTTACTAGGTTTACTTCAATGTCAATAGCATGAAACTCATAGCAAAGTTATTTCAGAAAATGTTGCATTTGTTCTGAATGTATAACTTAGGTCAGAGAGCAAAACATGATATTAAGCCAAAGTTATATTTTTTAAATCCTATATAGGAATTGTTTTTAAATATTTATATTAAACACTATACACCTTTAAACCAAATTGTATACATTATATAGACATCAAATTCTACACTAGGCATGTGAATCCCTCTGTTTAACTGTGTGTAAACATTTATCTGCAAAATAGTATTAAGTTCTGCACTTCTTTGTGTTAAAGCATTTACAAATGAACCTTACATTATAACTATTAGTACACTAGGGTTATAATGATCTATTTTTCAAATTTAAAATCCTAGCATATGTATCTATGTATCACTATACATTTTAATGGCACAACTTGGCCACATTGATTTTACTCTGTTCACATTGGAAAAGTTGATTTTTTATATGTTGACTACTCTAGGAAACCTCTCTATTTAATTGCACATCCTTATCATGGATTTTGTATTTAAAAATTCCAAAGGTTTGTAAGTCGTGATGTTTGTTTCATAAGAGACCATTTCTGTCATGGTTTTGTTACACATATCTTGTCAAAGTTAAGTTGTAATTATGTTTTGTGTCTTTATCAATTGCATGGGTCTATAACTCTATTTGTGGTAGGTTAAACAGGTGAAAAATATTGGCTTGCAACAAAACTTCATTTTATTTTTTGACATATTCACATAGTTAATTAGTGGCTTTAGGGGAGCTAAAAAGATGATCCCAACTTGTTACAGTGTTATAATTTACTGAATATTTTGATTGCCACCTTTAATGACACAATCTACAAAGGCTAATGATACATTAGATAGTATAAGAATGCCAATTAAAGGGTAATGGTCATTCCAAAGGTTAATGCTTGTAACTCTCAAAAGAGAATAGATTTATCTAATACAATCTATTTTAAGAGAAAACTTCCCTTCTATGATGCTGTGAGTAATTATCCTATTGGCAGTTCAGTAGACATACATAGTCATTCAATCTACTACTAATAATATGTCTTAATGAAAGCTTTGGAATGTGGAAAGTGTGAAACTTTTCACACTCAAAAAGGAACTTTACATAGATGATGCTTATTTGACTGAGAGAAAAGGCAAGCTGTTTCAAAGTTTGAGATAATTTAGAACGTACTTCGTAAAAATGCCACAATCATATGATGATATTAAAATGTTAAGCAAATGTTATCACTGTAGGTGCTGTTCACATACATGCACATATTTATATATAAACACCGGTCAGAATTTAGTTTCCTTTTGAAAAGCTCAAGAGTTTGTAGAGTGACAACAGAACAAAATTGATAGCTCTCTAAATAATAGGCTAGAAGAAAGAACTATCATATCTGAGCATTATGAACCTTACCTCATTCTGAAAAGGAGCTGAGGTAAAGTGAGAGAAATGGTCTGCTGGCTCCTAATTCATGAAGTGACAATGATGAATGAATGTGAGTTAGCTCCAGCTGTAGCTGCATTTTAGCTCTTGGATAGTTTCAGCTGCTAGAGACACTGAAAACACACACACACACATACACACACACACACACAATTTCCTAGTAGCAACAACAACAAAAAAGCCTTTTCTAAAGTAGTGTCTAAACAGTCTCCATGAAGAAGTTCATTCATTCATCTGTTAGGGAACCCTGTTTTGTTAACAGCTACAAAAACATCCAACGGCATGTAGCTCTTTCAAATATATATCAGGTAGATTTCTAATTAGTCATTTCAGTTTTTCCAAAGTTAAGCAAGTTAGCCATTCTGTGGAGAGAGAGAATACAAAAAAATTGTTAGTTTATCTCTGCTCAAGATTGTTTAAAACAGAAAACATGCCAAACACAAGGCTGAATTTAAGGAGAGGAAAATAAACTCGTGGTTTTTACCTGTTACCTTATTTTTCTCAGGTCCAACTTTAGCCCCAATTTTATATAAAAATCATTTCTGAAAAATAAGTCACTAAAATCTTACTGGAAAACCAAAAGTCTTTTTCTCCATTTCTCCTCATTCATTTACTCAAGATTAACGTTAAACTGTTTCTGTATCTAGGAATCAATGTGCCAACAGTCACTCCACTAGATCCATCACACCTGTGCAGTAGATAATCATAGCAACATGCGGGAGGGCAGACCAGGAGAACATTGCTTAATTTCTCTGAATTCAAATTAAGCATCTAAAACATGGAAATTAAAATAACTACCACAAATTTAATTATGACTATTAAGTGAAAATATTTGAGAGTTGATAAACCTTAGCTACTCTTAATCTATATATAAATTTTTCTCTAGCTTATTTCTTTAACTTTTTCTTCTCCTGGATATTCATTAATTTTGAATGCTTGTAATAATTCTGATGTAGTCATGCACGGCATAACAACATTTTGGTCAATGACAGACCATATATATGAAAGTGGTCTCATAAAATTTTAATGGAGCTGAAAAATTCCTATCACCTAGCGACATTGTAATCATAATAATGTCCTAAAAAATGCATCACGATGTATTTGTGATGATGCTGGTGTAAACAAACATATTTTGATACCAATCATATAGAAATATAAGCCCATATAATTATGCACAGTACCAAATACTTGATAATAATAATAAATGACTGTTACTGATTTATGTATTTATTATACTATACTTTTAATCATTATTTTAGAATGCAATTCTTCTATTTATGAAAAAAAGGTAACCGTTAAACAGTCTCAGGCAAGTCCTTCAGGAGGCCTTCCAGAATAAAACATTGCTATCATAAGAGGTGACAGCTCCACGCATGTTATTGCCCTTAAAGATCTTCCAGTGGGACAAGATGTGAAAGTGGGAGACAGAGACACTGATGAACCTGAGCTTGTGTTGGCCTAGGCTAATGTGTCTGTTAATTTTTAACAAAAAGCTTTAAAAGGAAAAATATAATTAAATATAAAGCAGCCTTATAGAATAATGATATAAAGAAGAAAAATGTTTTTGTACAGCTGTACAATGTGTCTGCATTTTCAGCTGCATGTTATTACAGAGGCAAAAAGTTAAAAAATAAAAATTTATAAATTAAAGCAATTACAGTAAGTTAAGGTTAACTTATTATTGAAAAAAGTCTTATAAATGTATTGTAGTCTAAATGTACAGTGTTTATAAGTCTATGGTAATGTACAGTAATATCCTAAGCCTTCATATTAACTCACCACTCACTCACTGACTCATGGAGAGGAACTGCCAAATTGGAAAGCTTCATTCACGATAAATGCCTTATACAGGTACACAATTTATTATCTTTTATATTGTATTTTTGCTATACTTTTTCTATATTTAGATTCACACATACATACCATTGCATTACAATTGCCTACAGTATTTAGTAAAGTAACATATGGTACAGGTTTATAGCCTCAAAGCAATAGGCTAGACCAGAGAAATAAGTATGTCGTGGGCTATCACATCCCAGAGGTTTGTGTAAGTACACTCTGTGATATTTACACAAGAACAAAATTAACTGACATATTTCTTAGAATTTATCCTCCATCATGGCTGGGTGCAGTGGTTCACACCTGTAATCCTAGCACTTTAGGAGGCAAAGGCAGACGGATCACTAGAGATCACGAGTTCGAGACCAGCATGGCCAACACGATGAAACCCCGTCTCTACTAAAAATACAAGAATTAGCCAGATGTGGTTGTGGGTGTCTGTAATCCTGGCTACTTGGGAGGCTGAGGCACGAGAATTGCTTGAATCCAGGAAACGGAGGTTGCAGTAAGCTGAGATCGTGCCATTGCACTCCAGCCTGGGCAACAAGAATCAGTCTCAGTCTCAAAAAAAAAAAAAAAAAAAAAAAAAAGAGAGAGAAACGAAAAGAAAGAACTTATCTCCCATCATTAAGCAACACATGACTGCAGTTAAAATTAAATTTTGCATATGTACGTTTTAAAAACCTCTTTTTGAATATCCACCTATTTATAACCTTTTCAAAAACATCTTGCTTTTGCTCTCTCTCTTGAACACAGACAATGACAGCAAGGTCATTGAGAGTCTAAAGAAGAATATCTCCAAGCAGGAGTCACTTTTCAGGGCACATGACCTCAACAACAAGAGTTACACATTCCTGATTTCCTCTAACTATGAATATGTCTAACAGAGGGAGAACTTGTGGAAGTAGCAGCAGAAGTATTTCAAAAGCTTTTCTCTGATGTTTGTGGAGCTGCAGATGTTGATCAACATGTCTGTCAAACTTCAGACTGTTTACAACATTCTAATGACTGTCAACAAAGAAGATGAATCTCCTGAGTATTACAGGTTTCTGAATATTGTAGTCCACTCCACCATCAGACTAAAGCAGAACTTACATCTGTACTGTACACTGGAGATGATTTCTATTGGCATTTTGTCAATTATATATATTTATAAATTTGAGAAAGGTAATATTTCAAATAAAAACCAATATATTACCTATTGAAGATGCAACATGCATACATATACATTACTTAATATAAGAAATAAAATATTTTTGTGGTCTTTGTACTCCTTAGCTCAGCTGGGTTCAAGTTTTTGTCTCACTACCAGGAAGAATTAGACACACGGACGCTGGAGAGTTTGTAGAGCAGAATTTATTAAGCAAAAGGAAAGCTCTCAGCCGAGAGAGTAGTTCTGAAAGCGGGTTGCCAGTTACCCCCTTCATGGTTGAAGACAGAAATTTATATATATATATATAAGCTGATGAGGCTAGGTTCATTATCTGTAATAAGGTGAAAATTCCTGGCAGCTCCACCCCATCCTTCCAGTGCACATGCGGGCTCTTAGTCTGAGCCTGTCCATATTTATTTATTTCCCTTATGGCTCATGTGCTAAGGAATGAAATTTTCCACTGTGGGCATGTTTAGGAAAGCTTCTTGTGCAAGTTCTCTTATCTGCACCAAGCATCTGGTGTAGGCCAGGCATGGTGTCTCATGCCTGTAATCCCGGCACTTTGGGAGGAGGGGGTCGGCAGATCATGAGGTCAGGAGATCGAGACCATCCTGGCTAACATGGTGAAACCCTGTCTCTACTAAAAATACAAAAAAATTAGCTGGGCATGGTGGCACATACCTGTAGTCCCACCTACTTGAGAGGCTGAGGCTGGAGAATTGCTTGAATCCGGGAGGAGGAGACTACAGTCAGCCTAGATCACACCATAGCACTCCAGCCTGAGTGATAGGGCAAGATTCTGTCTCAAAAAAAAAGAAAACATCTGGTGTAAGACTTGTGGGGTGCGTCAGAGGTTCTCCAGGGACTCTTCTTTTACTGTCTGCCTGAAACAAGTTGTTTAACTCTCCGCAATACTTTATCAATAAAATTGTCTCCTACACATGCCTTTCAATTCCATTACTTTCTTCCTCCACCTTAGCTCCAAAAGAAATCGCTAATCTTAGTTTAAAAATAATCTCCTTTTTAAATTTTTTATTCATGATATATATTCATAACCTGTATCCATAATATTTTATTAGTTATTTTAAACTTAAATAGTGCTATAACATAGACATTCGTCTGGGGATTTTGTTTTTCACTTGGTATTAAGTTGCTGAGATTCATTCGTTTTGTCACATGATATTACACATCTTCCAATTATCTCTGAAATTTCTCTCTTCCTTCCTTAAACCTACTTAAGGCATATTGATCACCAAATACTCTTTAGCTAAATCTCTTGTACATAGTACAATACATATAACTAGTTATATGTACACTAATATATGCATTTCCAAGAACATGGGAAAGTCATACTCATTTTACAAATTCTGTAAATAAAAATAATACTAGCAAATTCTCTGTCTAGTGTGTTCTCTATTCTTTTGTTAGTTGATGATAAAATAGTAGTGAAGACGGAGTAATGGAGTGTAATAATTTGTGGTGATATTTAATATGAAAACATATTTCCTTATTGTTATATAAATAAGTTTGAGACATAAAATGCTGTTTACATATTCAGTGAGAAACCTAATTCTAAGCTTTTGGCTTTTAAATGTTTTCTGTGACCTTTGTTGCATTGTGACAGTTGTAGCAGATATTTCACTCATCATACAGTGTAATTGGCATTCTGCCACAATCACTAAACCCAGCAACAATTGTTAGCTCTAGGGAACTGCCAGAATGGAGTAAAGCTTTTTTAAACTCCATGTAATTAACAGAAATGTTTACACAGGAGAAAAAGTGTTATACTGCATCAAACTTTCCTTTTAAACATTAGTAGTTAGATTTTGAACTTACTCTAAATTGTAATATTTTAACAGTTGTAAAAAGATTCTATGTTAAAAGTATCTTCTTGTTTTATAAACCCTGTCAGCACTTAATCATTTAGCAAGATCATGTAAGTTATATCTATGCACTGAATGACATTTAAGAAAATATTATTATACCCTGCATAAGTGTATATGGAGATGTGAAGGGCCAGAATGATTTAATTAAGTATAATTGGGTCAATATAGAAGTTTAAAGTCATGTATGGAAGAAATTGTTGGTGACAAGACTGACTTTTTCAAATCTGGGTTTGGATTACTGCCTAAGATAAAATGGGCAAAAGCACATTGTAACTGTTCAATTAGGTAGAGGTTTCAGGGCACAAAGATTATACTGGATCTCTTCAACCTCATATATCATTCCTATCTTCCTCAATTCCTAGAAAAATAAAAAATATCTGACAGTTCTGATTGTTATCTGAGGTAGGTTGACTACGAATAGACTCAATAAAGAAACTCTGCTCAAAATTTAATAGATGCAACCTACTAAGTAAAAAAAGTGCTTCATTATTTAAAAATTCTTCAATTTTGTATAAATTAAAATCTATAGAAGTTAGAAATTATTCACTAAGATTCTAAAGTATTTGAAATGCCTATGAACTTTCCAGTGTAATTAAATGTGTCTTCTTTGTTTAAAGAAACATTTCTTATAAAAAGCTTAAATCTGTTTGATTCTATGTAGGTAAAGTATAAAACAATATTTTGTTCAATAAATAGAACTTTATAAATGAGTATGTAATTAATAAGGAAACTTTATTTTTCTTTTTGCTTAAAATAGATGATTATAGTAAGCATTTCTAAATTTAGTTTCCAGTTGAGAATTCTATTTTATATATTTATATACCTGTATCTATCTCTCTACTAATTAATTGATATGATACAGATGTTCTGTTGAGCCAAAATATTTCTATGTGGAGGTAAAGTGAATCTTTATTCATCTCCTAAGATTAATTTCTCTAGTTAATATTTCTATCAAGCATAGACTAAAAACTTGGTCAAAATTGATTGCCTGGTCATAGTTTCCCATATAAATAGCACAATTGTTTGCATTCAGTATATTTTAGAAGGCACTTCTTTGGTTTAGAATCTTAAAGAACATTGAATATAAAATTACATGCCACTGAAAAAAGGTTGCCAACAATGTGAGTTCTCTGTGCTCCCAGTGTAAAGAATACCATTATAGAGGGGATGTCATATTTTAATAGAGAAATTTACCGAGGCAGACACTAAACATTCAAATCATTATGTGTAAAATGCCTGTCTTTTGTCAGAGAAGCAGTAAAGAAATATTAGAGGCCAGTTCTCTTATTTATGTATGTATTCCATCATACATTAATCAATTATCAATTGTCAGGAACTGTTCTACCCTGTCCTCCTTCCAGGAGCATTAACAAAAATTAATTTTTCTGAGTCTATTACCATTTTTGGTAATTTGGAAGCAGCAACAATAATATAGTACAATGCAACATAATACAATATAATATGGCATAATGCAACAGAATAATTTTAAGGAAAGTTTAAATTCAGGGGAGCAAAGAACTTGGATGTTCAGAGGACATCAAGGAATGTAGGGTCAAGTAGGATCCGTTTTGTTGATAGCTGACAAAAGTGAGCGACAGAGAGTAACAGCAATCTATAAGTTAGTGCAGGCATTGCATTGTATGTTTGGAATAGATACTTAGAGAACAGCTCTGTTATTGTTGCTTTCACTCCCTTATATCTGGTTCCAGTATCCTTTGCTGTCTTCAGAGAGAGACTATTTGTAAGAGGAAGCCTAGAATTTCACCGTGCACTGTCATTTTGTCAAGAACTAAGGCAAATTCTACTAGGCTCCTGGAACAGAATGTTAAATCATTAGGAATAATTTATTTGACACACAGAATAAACTACAACTGTATACCAAAAGTCTGGTACACAATATGAGACTATTTTGAGAATGTTTATCCAAGGAAAATAAGACACATTTTTAGATGAGGCTTAATTTTTTCACATTGAATCACTTAAAAATATTCTTAATTCAATGTACTATATCATCTGCAATTTGTGGGCTGGTTAATTTAAAGGGAGTGATCCAGGTTAGGGAAGTTGAGATAGCAGAAATTTTTCTAAGAGAATGCAAATTAAAATTATTGGGCTGCAGGAATTGTACCTTGAAGTTAGAATGCTTGAGTTAAGTTTCTTTGTGGCTCTACCAACTACAAACTTGATAATACAGTTAGCTATGATTGGAAATGATACTAAAATCATGTGAAACGGTGCTTGATAAACTTCAGTGTGATTAAAAATGTCCTGGAAAAGATTGTCAAATGTGTTAATCATTGGTCTCTGTCACCACACCTTGCTTCACTAGGTCAAGGTGATTATGGTGCAGTGGGCAGCCATATCAAAATTTGAAGATTAGTTTTTTATGCTATAGTTATTTTTTTTCTCTTTTGGGGAAGCAGATCCATTTCGAATTGTTTAAATATCTACTAAGTCGGCTGCTGAAGGAATTGCTCCTGGGAAAATAGATTTATACTAAAAAATATAGTAATGTTTCCATTAGCAAATAATAATAAAGCAAAAAAATTATCTTGGATGATTTGTATTTTATGAGTTCTGCATACAAGAAACTCAAAATCTATGGCTTGAGAGTATACCTTAGCCTTTTTTTAGATTAAATTTTCAACCAATATTTAATAGAACATTCTCTATGTTCAATGTACATTATTAGGCATGATGAGAGATATAACAATGAGGCAACCTCATTATTCTTGAGGGTTTTACAATTATGTTATTTTTATTAAGAGCTTGGAAATATGTTCTAGGTTTGGGATTTTGAAGCGATACCTTTATTCAGTAGCCTAGAGCAGTAAACCACGAATTAAATGCTTGTATCCCCAGGGTAGAGCAGAAAACTATCCATTGTGATACCAAAACAAAATCTTTCTCTCTCTCTCTCTCTCCCTCTCTCTCTCTCTCTCTCTCTCTCTCACACACACACACACTTAATAACATGAAGATATTAAGATTTACTAACCTTTTATTCATAGATTTATATTGGTGCCCTCTCATTTCCTCTCAATGGAATGTGATATATCACTTATGGTAAGCATATAAGGGAAACATTTTCACATTGTTGAGGCATTGACAATAGTGCCCTCATTTATTCACTGGCTTTCAAAATTTTAGACTTGTTATGTTTCTGAGAATTTATAGATATAACATGTAATTACTCTAATTTATAAAATCAGCACAAAATTTATAGAACTTTTCCAATAAAACCATCTTTGAAGATAAGCACGAAAAATAGCAAAGCCAGGCAATCTTGATATTTTTATGACTGTATATTGTCAAAATTATAGGATAAAACTACTGAAAATGTATAACATGCTACTAAATAAATGTTTTTAAAATGTTTTATCTTCATAAGATTTAATAGTATTTCAAAATATGAATAAGGTAATAACAAGATTTTTAAGGAAAAATACATTTTATGAAGAGAGAGAATTTTGAATATAGTTACTTAGACTTTTGCTATTTCACTTTGTTGTCTACAATGATATTTGTGTCACTTACAATGGCTCTCTGATATTCACATATTTAATAATTATCAACAAGGGATTTTTCCATTTATTTAAAAATCTTCCAAAGAATGGTGTACTCTAAATATAAAAACAAAAAAGCATTGTATTTTAATTACTCCATAAGAATAATTGAATGGCATTAGGGAGAATAAAAATTTACAAGCTGAACTTTAACCAAAGCCTTGGCATAATGGTCGGATTGATTTGGAATGTGATCATTGCAATTCAGGAAGAACAGCTAATCACATACTTTCATTTGGATATATTATCTTTGAAATATGTTTTTTAAGTACGGTATTATCAAATAGAATTATCCAAACAAATCTCTGAAGTGTAAAATTTTATACCCAAACTTTAAAAAATAGTGAAGTACATTTAATCATGTTTTTATTATCTATTAATGAAATCTACATAGGTTTGGAGATAAATTGGAATATGCATACAGAATGATACATGGAGTATAATAAATCACAAATCAAAGCTTTAAAATTCAATAAAATTTTTATGATTGGAAAACAAGCATCTTATACAATAGAAAATACTTAAAAGTTCTATTACTTTTATCTCATCCACCTTAACTTCTCTTTTTGATTATCTTTAATAATGTAAAAATACTTTAGCATAGCATTCAAAGTATAGGGTAAAAAGTTTTGAAAAATAAGCAAATAAGTAGCCATATTTTACTGTTGTAGCTTAAGAAATTTTGTGGATTAAAGATAACAGTTTGAAGTCCATTGATTTTTGGTATGAACTTCTTTAGTTTGTGATGATGATTCAATAATCAAAAGTTATTTTCTAGGTTTCAACTAACAGACATGACTACATAAAAACACACAAATTATCAGTATACAGGATTTGGTTTGCTTTTGTGATCATAAACCCTGAAGGTACATACAATATAAAATAAATGTTCAGAAGTGAAACAGACATGCTTCTGAACTAAGTTAGCATGTTTAAGTACAAGCATTAAGAATACAATTGAGAAACTGTTTTCATGCATTGGTACCTATTTTGAGTATTGGTAGACAATGATTAAAAGGCACTGCAGCATTCAGTGTGAAATATCACTGTTGAAATAAAGTGATTCTAATATTTGGCTATGTCCTACAGCATATTGAAACACAAAGAGATTTTGGCTAAATTTCTTTATCTTAATGCCACCATAAACTAATTAATATGAATACAAATAGACAGCAATATGCAGAGTATCTGTAAATGTGTAATCTTTGTTTTACATGTAAGATATTTTGACAGATTTTCTTTTCTACATATCTGTATTCCTATATGCAATCTACTGATTTCTTTATATCGGCTCAAACCTTTAAGATAAGTTGAAGGACAAACAATATATTCTGTTGACTGCATTTATTTCACAAACATTAGTTTGTGTTTTCATTTAATGCCTCTTAAATTACTCATTGATGACATTTTTCTTTTGTGGAAAAGTATCAGAAGTTTTTACATCATTTGCAACAAACTTTTTCTCCAAAGTAAAGGCTGAATAGCTGCTTAGGCAATGTGAGTATCATACAGGGACATTCCCTTGTTATTGGTCAACTGGGGTGAAATAAAGAGTGAAGGAGGGAGAATTTCCCCAGGTAGCTCAGAAAAATCCCAAGAAGAGAAACTTGCTGCAAGTGTGGATGTAAAGTTATAAATATGGTAGAGGCCCATTTCAACTCTACCTAGGTGTGTAGTTATAATATCCATGCAATTTATTTCTCTTTCACTTTAACACTTTTCCAAATCCATGAGAAAGTGACTCTTAATTAGTACAGAAAGGATGTAGGATGAGGTGAAAAAAGTATCTGCTCTGAAGATGTATAGCCTTAAGTTTGAATGCCATTTATTAGCTACAGGGCTTTAAATAACACATTAAACCTCAATAAGTTCCTATTTTATTATCACACCTACTTCTTAGGTTGTATTGTTATGAAAAGTATGTGAAGTCTCTGCACCCCTCAGTGTTGAGAAGGATCCTGGATGAATACTTGTCCTCTCCCAAAGAGGAAGGCTTATTTATATGCCTATAAAAACACAGATTTTAAAAGAATGCACATTTAAATACGATTAGGACATATATTCAAATATAGATATTGGGAACACATATTCAAATTTTCTATGTGACCAAGAGAAATGTAAATGATGAGAACATACTCTGTTTACTTACTCTCATCCATTGTTCCTGTGAATGTAGAATCGTATAGCCACTGTTGAAGACAGTTTGTCAGTTTCTAAAAAAGGAGACACAATCTTGTCATAATGATCCACCATTTACGCTCTTAGATTCTACCCAATTGAATTGCAAGTTTATGTCCACAAAAAAACTTGAAAGCATATGTTCATAGTAGTTTTACTTATAATATCCCCAAATTGAAAGCAACCAAGATATTCTTCAATAGGTGAATGAATCAAAAAAGTGTAGTGCATTCATACAAGTGTACTATTCAGTAATAATAAAAAAAAAATGATCCATTAGCCCATGAAAAGACACGGAGAAAACTTAACTGTATGTTACTAAGTGAAAGAAACCCATCTGAAAAGTCTACATACTTTAATATTTTAACAATATGCCATTTTGGAAGAGGCAAAACTCTACAGACCATAACATTTTAATTGACTGCCAGGTGGAAGGGAGCGGGAAAGAGAATTAAATAAGTGAATTAATAAAGTGTATAATGCCATTTTTGGATGTTTTACTGCGGACAGCATTTAGGCTTCACCCCTCCTTCTTCCCCTTCTGCCCCACATCTGGGTACAGTGATAAGAAAATGCAGATGTTTTATCTTTGACATCAGTGAGAATTTCAGACAATGAAATCCTTACTTTTGTGAAATACTCATTCCTGACCCATCGTCTAACCACCATAAAAACTTCAATGCCTTTTCCTTACACTTCTCTTTCAAGTCATTTTTTGGCCTGCTTGAGAGCCTACCCTCTCTCCCTAGACAGCCTCATCGTGTGAGTAATGAGCCTTTTTATAATCTATCGTTATGTGGATGGCATCATAAGTCTCAACATCCAAACCAAATTTTGGGTAGCAGTGCATTCTGTATTTGAGAAAAGTTCACAGTAATTGTTGCTACAAGTAAGATGTATAGACAATGACCACCACTATTTACAAAAGGTCTTTCTTATTTGTTTGTCTTCTTAAATGGTCTGCTGCCTGATGACAAACATGTTTTCTGAACTACCACTTGATAGCTATCTTGTCTTTTGGGCTGTGCTGCTTTATACTGCATTTTCTAAGTTTTGTCTAGATTCTGTTTTAACTGAAATAAGTTGAAAGTTCAAAAATTGCCATTTAGCAACAGTCTTATAGAGTTTTGGTCCTCCTTAAAAGGGCCTAGCATTGTGTGTCGTGCCCAAGACCTATCTGTGTGTCTTAGATTGAAACAGGTCTACTGGTTTCAGGATAAACCATGACTGAGGCTGGGTTCAAGAAAATAACTCTTACTTTGTGACTGCTGGTGACTAAGTCAACCATTGCCATAGGGTTGTCCTAAGCCCTGATAATACTTCGTTGAGTTTCTCTGGAAGAAGAAAAAGCTTGTAAATATGAGGAAGGTAGAGAAGAATCCCCAAAGTCTATTTAGTAAATGCCAAAAAGAAAAAGAAAAAAAGTAAAGAAAACTGAACATGAAAATAGTTAAAAAAAAAAAAAAATCTAAGCAGAAATCCATAATTTTGCCCAATAGATTATCCAAAGTTTGCTAAAATAATTTATGTAGCAAAAAGAAAATGAGGCACAACAGAATATTGGTAACAATAGGCACCAACAGGCACTATGTTGTAGAGCAGACCTCTAGAACTTACCATTTTATTTAACCAAAACTTCATACTGTAAAACTCCTCATTTCCCCCTCCCTCAACCCCCTACTTTGTGTTTCTGTGGGTTTGACTATTTTAGACACTTCAAATAAGTGGAATCATGCAGTATTCATCCTTCGGTGACTGGTTTATTTCACTGAATAATGTCTCCTAGGTTCAGGATAAATCTCATGTTGTGTTCTTACAAGAAAAAAAAAAGTTTGGAACAGGGAAACTTTTGGAGGCTATGAATATTTTTATTACCTTGATTGTGGTTATGATTTCATGGGTTTGTTTATATGTCCAAATTCATTAAGTTGCATACATTAAATGTGTGCAGGTCTTTATATGTCAGTATCTCAATAAAACTTTAAAACAGGATGAAAGAGTGCTCACTGGTTTTTTTTTTTTTTTTTTTCTCCTCTACAACCCAGGTTCTGAATTAATTTTAATCTGTTAACATTTACCAAATCACAAACTTTCATTGCCTTATTTAAAACTGAAGCTCCAGTCACTGTATCTCTGGGGATCTCACAAAATCTAACCAAGGTAACTTCTATAGTATTAGGAGATTTAGTGAACAAAAATAGAGGATAAAATGGTCTGCCTTAATTTAACATGAAAACAATTTCCTTGTTTAAATTTCCCCATGGTCATAGCACCTATTACCTTAAAAAAATGGGCAGGAACCTTCTGACCCAATGAACAATATGTCAAAACAAAATTGAACCTTTGGTGTTTATAAATTGGATTCTTTTAAAAAAGGGATCAATAGACATTATTTTCTTCCTCTTCCACAGTTAAAATAGGAGTTTTTATGAGTTAATGCAGTCATATATAATTTAAAACAGGGTCTTCAAAGACTGAAATTCATATACAAGACCTATTTAATAGAAGCAGTGATAATCTCCACTACTTTAGCCTGTTCTTAAACTGGGAAAGAATAAAGGGTGCTTTACTGTGGTTTATCACACCTTAATGCTGTGATTTCAACCACTGAGGCCTATACACACAGTGTTTTTAAATGAATGTCTTCATGCAGTTATCTCCTGATTAATATTTTGAGATTATAGAGTTGGCTAACATGCTATGAGCAGTGCCTGTTTTAACAATCTCTTAGCTCCAGTTTTGCCTTTACTTTCAAAGAGCACCATACACTTTGCCCAGCTACCCTTTGGGCACCTTAACTGCCATACCATCACATACAAATTTTCTGGCAAAATCTTATTCTATTCTGGCTCAACTTTTTACAGCAGCATAGATGTAACATCACACTGATAGTATCCTCCAAAGAAGAGACACATTTGACACTTATTCAAGACACACAAATACTTACAAGGGACCTTACTAAAAGTGGGTTGTCCATTGCTTTATATCTGTTACAAGGCATGATCACCTTGGTTAAATTCCTGAAAAACTATTTGGTAAAATGAGGTCTGTTGCATCCCCCACACTGTTAAGAAACAGCTATTGACCCTCTCACATTGACCACAACATTAACAACAAGCCCAACACCTTTTAGAGTTTTTTGTTTGTTTGTTTTTTCATTCTAGAAGCAATGTATTTTTTATTTACAAAATTTAGTCAAGTTCATTTACACTATTACTTGCAAATTGACCCTTGAATGAGGCATCCTATAGCCAAAAGATATTGACTCTGTCCAAATTGCACTTCAACAAGAATTACTATTAGTATCCTTCACAGATTACTTCACTGTGGAGGCTTTAGTAACATTATCTCATGCCTCCAGAAGTCTGTGGATCAATCATTCATGTACCCATAGTCCCTGATATTGTGATGCAAGAAGCTGTTCTTGGCACTATGCTTTATGTCATTACAGAAAAAAAAAAAAAACAGCTGGCCACTTTGCAAGCTGTCTTGGAAATTGAGTATCTCAAAGGCCCTGAGACCTTGATCTTTTATACAAGTTACTGACTATGCCTTTCGTTATGGAGAAAGTACCCTGCAAGCTTGGCTTGGCTACCAAGGCCTCCTTGTTATAGGATGTAGCAAAACACAGGCTCTCTGACGTATTTTCTCTGCAGGAAGAGATCATCTCTCCTGTTCTTAGTTCCTTGCCAGATGCCACATGGCTGGAGGAGGGTATCTCTCTCAGAATCCTTGGCTACCTGGGGAGCCCCTTAGGATCAACTGAGTGAACAGTCATATGTACTCATACACTTTAGGGTTGTTATCAGCACTGTCCCACATGATAGAGCTTGCTGGGGAACTGCTGTTTTAAACCCTTAACCAGGAGGAATATTTACATACTTGATAAATCTAACTTGGCTATTGATCATTACTTAACAATTTGTCTCGCTTCATGTTTCTTTGCTGACCATTTCTTGGGATTTCATCTGTTGATGACCTTACTAAATCTCTGTTCTTCTGGGATCAACTGTCTTGGCTGGTGACAAATGGTGAAGCCCCTGCACCAAAACCACAGATTGACATTGCTCTTTAAAGAAAGGTCTCTATAGCTGTATCACATATATTGAATGGTTGTGGAAACTACTTTTCAAAGCTTATGCACCTAATTCTGATGATGTTACCAAATTGCCTACCAGTGGGCAAAACAATTCACACTATTGTCACTTATTCTGGAATTAACATCAGCATAGCTGGCACATAGTTTTACCTTCTATCCACAGGAATACTGCAGCATTCTTTGAGCCTCGAAGCAGAAAGCCTTTATTCCTCAGAGAAAATTCATGTTGCCCTCACCCTAAACACAAAAAACTTTTCATTGTTTCTCATTAAGGGACATTGGCAGTGGAAAAATCTATTTCATAAAATAAACTTCCACTCCAACACCTCAAATTAGCCTATATGCCCCCCATTCCAATAAATCCTCAATATTGATTTATTCACTAACAATGACTTTATACTTTCTTCACTAATAAAATATGGGCATTCTGTGCTAATTAAATCAATAATTTCTTACAACAACTCTGATAGGTAGGATAGAAATGGCCATATTTGGAGGTTTGGGGCCCAAATACATTGTATTTCAGGCACTGCTGGAACTATATGTGAGGGAATGGTCAGTTGAGTGCATGTGTCATGCAAGGGTTCTACACCACCATAACTATTAAGAGAAGATCTAAAACAGATTTTACTGGAGAAAATTTGAAAATGCAAAAGTGGTAGAGCATATAATATCCCTCTAACTCTTTATATCCTAAAACTTAGGAGGAGCACTGATGGTCTGTACACAGCATGACCTATTTTCCAATAAAGAGTTCCAGTCAAAGTGATGCTCTATGTATTTAATGAACAGAAGGCAGGATATATTTTCAAAGTATGTAGCTATGGAAGCACCTTGGTTAGTGATGTGACTTTCTTAAAAAGGGGAGTGCCTTGGCAACATAGTTACTGGCACTAACTTCTTTTTTTGTTGAGCAAATTCAGACCAACTATAGCATTAATCAGCTCATCCTATAGCTTTTGAGAACTCTGTGTATATCAACATCTGATTTAACTGATCACCAGGTTGTAAAATGGTGTTTGTGTCTTAATAGAGAAGGCTGTGCAGACTTTCTGAGAGTTAAACATCAATAAGATCCTCAAAATGCTACATCAGATGTAAGAGTTAACATTATGAATCAACGCTGAAACAGTTGTGGGAGGCTATTTTTGGTAGCTCATCCACACCTGTGAGATAGGGAAAGTGAGACTTATTTGCTCCTTCAATCCCAGTCTCCCTCATGGTCTGTCATGTTTATGTTCAACCTATTGAAGTTTGTTATCCTCCCTAGTGGAGGATATCCTTCTCAAGGATAAACCAGGCCTTGCTTTTCCATTTTTTTTTTTTCTCTAGAGTGTTGAGCCTCACAGGGACCCAGAAGTCTCAAATTCATCATCATAAACAATTTCTGGGGGCAGAAGAAGGGCCTCTAGCACCACCAGAAGAAAAGTCAGGTCTAAACTCATATTTTTCCAGGTCTTCCTGATCTGAGCAATGTGAGCTACCCAATATTCCGTAAGGTTATATGAATGACCATCCATCTGCTCAAGTCAATGCAATGAAGGTCAGGTGGGGGTGGCGGAAACAAAGAGAGAGAAGGAGAGACAGAGAGACTTTCAGTTACCTGAAAGTTCATCCAAGGCAAGAAGGTAGGGTCATATCCAGTACAAAAATAAATACTGTTTAAATTGGGGTTCCGATGAAGGTCATTGCTAGCGAAGCTTATATGGTTTTCAAAAGGTGTAGTCTGTGGGATAACATGGCTCCCACACACGTAAAAATAATTTTCCACTGGGTATTACAGACCCTTATTATAGTTGGTTTTATTATTAATCCAGTGGGCTATAGAGATAATGGTCACAAATATTTGATTTGGCTTTGTCAATCCAAATGTTTTTCTTTAAGTGTGCTCAAGTTATAAGAGAATGTACGGCCCGGCGCAGTGGCTCAGGCCTGTAATCCTAGCACTTTGGGAGCCAAGGTGGGTGGATCACTTGAGGTAAGGAGTTCAAAACCAGTCTTGCCAACATGGTGAAACCCCGTCTTGACTAAAAATACAAAAAAAAAAAAAAAAAAATAGCCAGCCGTGGTGGTGGGCACCTGTAATCCCAGCTCCTTGGGAGGTTGAGGCAGGTGAATTGCTTGAACCTAGGAGGCAGCGGTTGCAGCGAGTCGAAGTTGCACCACTGCACTCCAGTCTGGCAACAGAGCAAGACTCCATTTCAAAAAAAAAAAAAAAAAAGAATATACAGGTGCAACATAAAGATTCAGCATATGAATAGGCTGTTTATCTGTTTTCATAGGGAGAAATCTCACGTGGGTGTGTCTTGGTAAATCAATGCCTGTAGATCCATCAGCCTTTTTATGCGGTTAAGATAAGAAGAACAGGTGATATTCAGCCAACTAAGGAATTCAGTGTTTGCTCTCAGCAATTATTATGATGCATGGCTGCAGTATGCCATTGTTTTGTCCACCTCAGAGGTGGTCGTTGCAAGACTGTCTCTGCTTCTGAGGAGTGTTTAGCTGCATGTTTACAAAAGTGGCTAAGGCCTTAGTGTCAGGCCTCTGAGCCCAAGCCAAGCCATCGCATCCCCTGTGACTTGCACATATACGCCCAGATGGCCTGACGTAACTGAAGAATCACAAAAGAAGTGCAAATGCCCTGCCTTGCCTTAACTGATGACATTCCACCACAAAAGAAGTGAAAATGGCTGGTGATATTATCTTGTGAAATTCCTTTTCCTGGCTCATCCTGGCTCAAAAACTCCCCCACTGAGCACCTTGTAACCCCCACTCCTGCCTGCCAGAGAACACCCCCATTTGACTGTAATTTTCCTTTACCTACCCAAATCCTATAAAACGGCCCCACCCTTATCTCCCTTCACCGACTCTCTTTTTGGACTCAGCCCACCTGCACCCAGGTGAAATAAACAGCCATGTTGCTCACACAAAGCCTGTTTGGTGGTCTCTTCACACAGATGCACATGACAGGGGTTAAATTTATCTCATAATTAAAGGCAACTTTTTCTTTACAAAGTAGAAACTTTAGGAATTTGTCCTAGACTATGAGATTTTAAACAAGAGAAGACTAATTTCAGGATAAGATAGTTAGGTTGAAAACAATTATGATTTTTTTAAAGGAGGCACTAGATCTCCATTAAAATCATCTAATATCCCAGTTAGTAACTACTTAGCAAAGTTAGGAAGCCCTGGGTTCCACAGACACAAAGGCTGGACAAGTACCAGTTGGGTCTTGGTGGCAAAAGTTCTAGTCAACAATGAGGATGGCAACTAATAATATCTGCAATTCCACAGATACTAAAAAAAGTTAGTATACTGCAAAAAAGAGCTTAATTTACTGTTGTCTGGACTGTATTTAAAGGTTCTTGGTCTCAAGATTTCATTCAATTTGGACATGTATCTGTTTGTCTGATATTAAGTTTGTAGTACATTCCCAGATGTACAATATGCTATCTTCAGTTTTCAAAGAGGCTAATTGGTCTTGGGCCAGTTTATTCGTAGTTGGATCTGAAGGTTCAGCAGTTTATCTTCAATGGAATATCCCTACTTCTACCAATAGTTTATGTGGTACTAGGGTTTGCACAACCCACTGATGATAGTTGTTGGCATGCTAAACCAAATGCAGGGAATCTTCTTTTTGCCTCTTTTTTTCAGGAGGGTTATAAAAAATAAAACATTGGAAATACCCTTCCCTAAACTAAATGCTAATTACAGCAGTGATAGCATACTCACAAGTCACAAGGGTCAGTACTGTCTATTCCTCTGCAGTCTACAGAATGTGCCAACAACCACTGGCCTTCAAGGGCCAGGCAGTTATTACACTTGGATAATATATTGAATAGCATCATGGCTTTAATACATATTTTATGTGAAGATTAAGGTCTTTATCTTCTTCTGTCTATGGTACTATTTTAATTGTGCAGTTTTGGGAGATTTTACGGATACCAAACATTCTTGGCTGAGGATAAGACTGACTTTTGTGGAAGCCAAAGATGTGGGTAACAATGCATATATTCAATCAGCATGTCCAGATGGATGGCCTGGAAGTTTCTCTCTCCTTTTTCTGTGGCTTAACAGAGAGCTGACTCATCAGGTCTAAGTTAGTTCAACAAACAAATAGGTTGGTTTCAAACACTGGGCTCCTGAGTCTTCCCAGTTTTAACAAGGTCAATTCTCTGACTAGGCA